>NC_081413.1:356603453-356903453 GCF_030272615.1 Cryptomeria japonica
GATTGCTACTAAAAAGAAGACTAAAGGTAATCTATTTCATCTGAATACTAATGTGAATGATTGTTTGGTGGCAAAGATTAAAGATAGCTAGTTGTGGCACAAGAGATTTTATCATGTGAATTTTGACAATTTGATTAAAGTTAGTAAGTCAAGTATTGTGAGAGGTTTTCCCTAGCTTGTAAAACCGGACAATGTGTTATGCAAGGACTATCAGATGGGTAAGATGACCTTTGTATCTTTTAAGAGTAAGTCTTTCTCTTTAGAGAATATTCTTGATTTGGTTCATACTGATCTTTGTGGTCCTATGAGGACTAAGAGTTCTTTTGGTGATAAGTATTTTATGATCTTTACTGATGATTTTTCCAAGATGATGTGGGTAACTTTTCTAAAAGAAAAGTATGAGGAATTCAGCAAATTTAAAGCATTTAAATATTTAGTTTGAGAAAGATACCAGGAATAATCTAAAATATTTGAGATCTAACCAGGAGGTGAATTTACTTCTGATGAGTTTGTGAAGTTCTGTGATGAACAGGGAATTAAGAGGCAGATGTCAGTTCCTAGAACTCCACAACAGAATGGGATAGCATAGAGAATGAATAGAACAGTTATTGAAGCTACTACAACCATGATGATTCAAGGTGAACTATCAAAGATGTTTTGGAGAGAAGCAATTAGCATTGTTGTTTATACTTTGAACCGAGTACTTGTCAAAAAAGGTAAAAACAAAACACCGTATGAATTATGGCATGGAAAGACTCCTAGTGTAATTTATTTCAAAAAAATTGGGAGTAAATGTTTTATCAAGAGAGATGATTACACTGAAAAGTTTGATGCTAAGTGTGATGAAGCTATTTTTCTTGGTTACTCTACAAAGAGTAAGGCATTTAAATGTTATAAAAAGAGAAATAAGAAGATCATTGAGAGTGCTAATGTGAAGATAGATGAATTCTCTAAGAAATTTGATGAGACCAGCAGATCTGAGCCTGAGAAAGATGAAGAAATACTTGTGTTTATAGAATCGGAGGTGCAGAAGGATGATGAGCAAAATGCTACAGAAATAGGTGCTCAACCGGTAAATGCAGAGAGCGATGAAGAAAATGAAGCAAGAAGCAAAGCATCAGAACCGGTTATTCCAAGGTATGTCAAGAAAAATCACTATGAAGAACAAATAATTGGAGATAAAAATGTTGGTGTACAAACAAGGAGGAAAATCAGAGAAAATCCATGTCTGATTTCTTCTATTGAGCCTAAAACAATAAGGGAGGCATTAAAGGATAATGACTGGATTAATGCAATGGATGAGGAATTGGATCAGATAGAGAAGAACAAAACATGGACACTTGTTCCTAGACCGAAAGACAAGAATATGATTGGCACTAAATGGGTCTTCAAAAATAAGTTAAATGAAGAAGGCAAGGTTGTGAGAAATAAAGCAAGGTTGGTTTGCAAAGGCTATGCACAAGAAGAAGGAGAAGATTATGGTGAAATCTTTGCACCAGTGGCAAGATTGGAAGTAAGAATGTTACTTGCTTATGTTGCATTTAAAGGATTTAAAGTCTATCAGATGGATGTTAAATCAACTTTTCTTAATGGCATCCTTGAGGAAGAAGTGTACATAGAACAACCGAATGTATTTTCTTTGTCTGAGGATAAAGATCTGGTTTGAAAATTACATAAGGCACTGTATGGATTGAAGTAGGCACCGAGAGCATGGTTTGAAAGATTGCATGCACGCCTGATCAAGATAGGATTCTAGCGTACCAATGAGGACAATAACATATATCTAAGATTGATGGAGACAAAGTATTGATAGCTGAAGTATTTGTGGATGATATAATTTTTGGTGGTAATGATGATTTAGAATTTGAGATGTCTCTTATTGGTGAAATTAAATTTTTCATTGGGTTGCAGGTCCAGCAATTGGATGGTGGAATATTTATCTATCAAAGTAAGTATTTTAAAGAGGTGTTGAAAAAATTTGGCATGGAGGATTGTAAACTGGTTGGTACTCCAATGGTGATAGGCTGGACGTTGTCTAAACAAGATGATTCACCATCTGTTGATGAGAAATAATACAGGTCTATGATTGGTAAGTTGCATTATGTTGTTCATAGAAGACCTGATATTGCACATGTTGTTGGATTGGTTGCTATATTTAAAAAGGATCCCAAGGAGACTCACTTGGTAGCGGTGAAAAGGATATTCTGGTACCTGAAAGACACATTAGATTATGGATTATGGTATCCTTACAAAGGAGATTTTTCTTTGAATGTGTTTATTGATGTTGATTGGGCAACCAATGTTGATGATCCAAAAAGCACTACCGGTGGAGCTTTTCTTCTTGGAGGTAGATACTTGTGGTTCTCAGTCAATAGCAGAGGCAGAGTATGTTGCAGCATCAATGAATTGCACGCAGGCAATCTGGATGAGACATGTGCTTGAAGAATTCAAATTTGATATGTCTGAACTGGTATCTATTTACTGTGACAATACTAGTGCAATTAATATTTTAAAAAATATTGTGTTACATGCAAGAACAACAAACATAGAATTGAAATATCATTTTCTAAGGAAAAGAGTACATGAAAAATAAGTCATAATGGAGTATGTGACAAGCAAAGAGAAGCTAGCAGACATTTTCACTAAACCATTGCCAAAGACAACCTTTGATTTTCTTAGAGGTAAATTAGGGGTTAGACCACTACATAAGAAGAACTAGGATGCAGGAGATGCATCAATCTAGTGGTCTTAATGACTATTTTTCACTTTGGATTGATGAGATGTGGGCTACTCTGCAATGAGAGCAACTTAGATGAGTTTGCAAACATGTTGAAGACAACAGGAGAAAATTTGATGAATGGTGATGCTTATGCACCTTGGGCATTACTATCAAAGGGGAAGAAGAAATATGATCAGTCATGGGAGAAGGAATGAAGATAAAGTTTAACTGGTAGATGACCGAAAGATGAGGTGTAGCTAAGAAGAGAAGAGTTGTAGAGAAGGTCCAGAACAAAGCAGAGCAGTATGAGTTGAGTACGATGATGTTTAGTGTTGCCATCAATGCAAAAGGGGGAGAATGTTGGCATGATTGGAATAACTGATGCAGATGGAGAATGATGAATGTTGGTCTAGTTAGTCTTATCTTTTATCGATTTGTCTCAAGTCATGTTCCTATGCTACTCAAGGATGTCCACAAATGACTAGAGGAGTCGAGATAGTTCATGATCCTTTTTCCTTGTTTGTTTTTTGTGGTGTGTTTCCATAAAGTTCTAGGGAACATGTATTTTGGGTGTCTAAATTGGTACATTCTTTCAACAAGTATCTATTGGCATGATTGGCATAACTGATGCAGATGGAAAATGATGACTGAACTGGTAAAAGACTATTTGTGATGGCATTATGATGAAGAGATTGAGATTGCACAAAGGATTACTTTGATCAGTTATTTGTGTTGTCACTAATGGAAACTAATGTTTATTCATGTCTATTGATGTTTACTTATGTTGTATTGTGTCATCTAAATCTTTTTGGTCTACTGGAAAGAGCTTACCAATTAATTATTAAGAAACTGGGAATGAGGACTTTAACCGGTAAACGAGGAAATATTTTGATTGTATCTGGCGATTGGTGATGATTGAGGCTTTATGGTTTTGCATGTGAGTTTTTATCATTGTAATGTGTATCTGACCAAAACCTCATCATGTTGTGACAACCGGGAGTTATGTTTATAATTTTTGTTGAGTTTTTGCCAAGGTTTAAGAAGGGTTTAAGGACCGAAAAAGAATTCTCTTAACCGGTAATGATTTTTGGTTTGGCGGCGATCTACATCAAGTTCACATGTTGGTGATAATGTGACATAGCCCACATGAAGTGTTTGAATTATTTTTTGGCGTGATCAAGATGGAATTTCTTGGGAATATGCAAAGTGCTTAGCGTAATGTGCTAAGGGTTTGACATTGTATTAGACCGAGTTGTTGTAATTGATTATAATTATCCATATGATGATCTGTAATGAGTTGTAAAGATTTGTGATGATCTATGTTGTAAGTCTTAGGGTTTTGGTTTTCAACCTAGTTGTTAAATTTATTTATGTCGGTACAGTTGATGTTTGGTGTGTCGGTGATTTTGAGGAGTGTGTGAAGCTGAACCAGAGTGTGAGAAGATCTGCCAGAGTATTGCAGACTTAGAGCTTAATTGGATCTAATCAAGCAAGCAGTGGAGTGCTATACACAGATCATTCATTGTTGTTCCCTAAAGTTGCAGAAGATAAAATCCCTTAATCGGGTAGGTCCTAACAGGCCTCACATTGTAAATCCCCTAACAGGGTGACTCAACATCTAAGATCTAAATCCTCTTACAAGGTTGATCCTAACAGATCAAATCTCCTAACAGGGCTAGGGTAAATCCCTTAATCAGGTGACTCCTAACGGGGTTTTCTCCTAACAGTGCATCTTTGTAATCTCTTAACTGGGCTAGGCTCCTAACAGAGTGCATTCCGAAAGAGTGCAAAATTCTTGTGGGTACCAATTGGGTTTCCACATGGAAATCATTGTATTCATGTGGTGAATGTTTTTGATGTGATGTTATGCTTTACTTTCAGTTTATGCATGGTTAATGAACACTTAATGTGCAACATTGATACATCAGTTTAGCAGATGTTTATCAGCAGATACTGGTACTGGTAAATGACTCTAGTGTTGGTCTATGTTTGATTTGGTGAAATTTTATGAGTCTAAGTTTCTGATTTTAAATTATTGTTAATACCAGTTCACCCCCCCTCTCAGTATTAACCGGATCCTCTAAGATTTATAGTATCCTATGCCAAAATGAAGTTGAGATAACTATTTTTATGACTATCACACATACCTCAACACTTAAAACAACAACCCTACAATGGATGGATTCACTACTTGTTTGCTTTATGTCTATTACTGCAATGGGAAAGCGTCAACACCTTGTTCTTTCATACCTTGGTGTACAAAACTCCATTGATACATAATAAGGCTTGATGATGAAATTATAGCACTACATATAAAGCACAAGAATTCATGATAGTTCATTTCCTTGTATCACCTATTCTATTTATCAATCAATTCTATTCCTTACTCATTACCCATTTCATGCTAATTCATTTCTCTCACTAATTGCTCTTTTACCAAAACACAAATTCATGTCAACATAGCACTCTGGCATGCAAAATAAGTCCATTAGGCATTCATACATATGTTAGAGAATAAGCATATCATAATACATCATAGCATAAAATTTGCATCGGATTTCTTCATATCATCATATATAAATACAATAAAAAATAAAAGGACATATTATCCTACACATAAAATCATATGTTAGTACACAATATCCATTATAAATCCATCATATACATGCATATGATAATCTACATCCATCATATCATCCAACGCATCCACAATATAGATTGCATATCATATAGAAACATAAGCATAAAAACATCATAAAGTGCTTACATCCATCATAAACACATAAAACGCATAAAACATCACATAGGTATCATAAATAATCCATCAAATAATAAAAATCATAAAGATAATCATAATAATTATAGGAAACATCATGCACATCATATAGGATCGTCACCAAAATTGCATCTCATATATGTGTCTCAAAATATGTGTCAGAGTATAATGTCATAATATTTATGAAATACATAAGGATTGCAAGCTCAATCAAAATTTACAAGTGTCTATAACAAAAGAGAGTCAACGAATTCTCTCTTTGTCCTTAGCATTTATGGTCCTTATCTAGTCTCTACCTAAGGTACCTACCCTCGGATTCCCTAAAGGTGGTGGAATTCTAGGTGGTGGACCTATGACACCCCACTATTGGTTGTACCTCTAGACTATCGCTGACTCTATGAACGAGTCTATGTCCAAGAAAATTTATAACTCAAATCCCTCTACCCTACAAGAACCACACCCTTGTATAATTAGTGCCAATATGATATCTCCAAACTAGACTCAAATAGTCGATCAATCATAGCTTGCTCATTTGTGCCCTTAGTAAAGTACCATTGATAAGAGTTAGTATCCTATTGTACTCAAGCTACAACATCATCTCTCTTAACTCTAAGGTTATATCTCTCTTTAATCAAGCTATCCCTCTTCACCTGCAACACACCTAATGTCTAGATCCATAAGGATCTATCCTAGGCCCTACCCAACTCTATTGCAGTTAATTGTGCATGTAGATCCACAACTTGAGCCTTAAATATCTATAACTTCACCCTAACATCCTAAGGATTCCGGATCTAGGTGGAATCAAAACTCACCTATACATCGGGTAACCCAACATTAGGTACCCATACATCAAACATAATAGTGTCATCCCCCTCATCTTGATCATTGTTGTCATCACTAGATTTTGACCTATCTAAAATTGAGGAATCTGAATAAGTATCCTTGAAGCCATCTATCTTCTCCTATATCTCCCACAACTCCTCTATATCAATATCCATCCCCTCCTACTACTACTATAGTGGTGTTATAACTAGGGTAGCCTGTCCTTCATCTTCTCCAGGACCCTATCCTCTATCTCCTCCTATAGCATCATATCCACCACCTCTTACCACCTATCCCCATCTCCACCTCCATCTCCTCCAAGACCCTATTCTCCATCCCGTTCCTCTACGCCACCATCACCTTATATCCTCTCTATCCTATCTCTCCCTCTCCCTCTCCCTCTCCCTCTATCCCTATCTCGCCATCCTCCATCATCCCCATTACCCTTCTCATCTTGTCCACCTCGTCCCTATCTCATGTGTTGACCAATACTGCCATTGATAGGAACTATAGGGTCAATCAAAGGTGTAGGCATGTGTGTCACCCATGATAGATCATACGACGGTGTGTTAACCGCATAAATAACTATAGAATGCCATCCCAACTACACATGATGAAGACTATCAAACTGAGTATATGAAATCTATGGGCTAATGCATGGCCCCCAATTTGTAACCTCTATTGATGATCGAGCAAAGTAATTTGTACATTGTCGTACTCCTTCGACTTCCCCAAACTATCTCAAGATTCAATCTAGCAACTGAATATTTATAATTCTCTATAATCTCATACTCTGACCAATCAAATATCATTGTTACCTATAGTATGGTTAATGTTGTACATCATCATCCCATCCAAGGCAATCTCTATATGGTCTCCAAGTGTTGCAAGATATCTATCTCATGTTGCTAGTACATGGTGTGACCCATGTGTCTCTGACAGACTACACCTGAATACCTAAATGCATTAGGCTAAACAACCTCTAATTGTAGATGCACCATTGGTCTGAACACATCTATGTGCTCCCTAGCCCATACCTATAGAAGTGTAATCTCTCAATTGATAGACTAAAGCCCCTATATATGATAGTAATAATACAACATCGCTAGTACTCATGGACCCCAAGCATAAATTATGTAGTCATCTACCATACCCTCTAATACTCGACCCCAACTGATAGGAAAAAAATAATTTCATCTATCTAAAACCAGTGTACCAGCAATAAAGCTACATAATAATAATAAATAACTATCATGTGATCCCATTAGAGACCTTCAACCAATCTCATATACATCATCCATGCTCATCTACATCCCACTCATATAACTAACATAGTGCTACAATCCTAGAATGAGGGTCATATGTCACTCTCTCACCATGGATTGAAATATGCAACATGTGTTAAATATCATTTAAAGTCACAGATGCATCTCTAGTAGGTAAGTGAAAGGAGCTAGTCTTTGAATGCCATCGCTCTGCAAGTGTAGTAATCAAGCCCCTGTTGGTTGTAGCCTAGAGCATATAACAAATGTGATATAGACCAATATGATGAAGATAATCATTCTCCTCATCCATTTGATGGTGTCACATAAGGCCCTTAGGCCTATTCTCTCACATACCAAGGACTAGGAGAATGACCTACAAATCAATCCTATTGTCAGCCTAAATCTATCAAAGAATTGAACTAAACTATGCAAATGTTGATCGTAGATTCACAATGCAAATAAAGCCCTAAAATAGCAATTGCAAAATCCTATATTATCAAATGTGAAACTATTATGCAATTGCAAATTCAAAAATTTAAATACAAAATGCAATTAACAATTATGAAAAACATTTAGCAGTTGTGAAAATCCTCATATGCAAATGCAAAAATAAACAATCAAATGCACAATTATTATCAAATGCAAAACATAATTAACATCTATGAAATTTTTGTTGTGCAAATGCAAAATTGTTATAAATTTGAAATCAAGAAATAAATTTTTGACTAGCAATTAATGTAAAAAGTTGACAAGATGATACAATGTACTTATCCTGCCACTTGTGCCCTCTGGTTTGTCGAATATCCTGACTCGCTCTGATAAGTGTTTCCTTTGTCTTGCACCCACCATAGCTCCACAAATGCTCAAACTTCACCCTGAATTTGATCCTAATTCTCCAAGCTCCAAGAATGGAAATCACCAAATGAAGCCCTAAATTTCTATTTATAGCCACAGTGGAGCCCTAATAGGGTTTTCCACCCTAATGGTCGCAATCTTTTCCAACTTCAAATGCCTTGTACGTCACTCATATGAGCTCAAAACTTCTCCAAATTGCATTTTTGGGATCCAAATTGTATTGTCTTCAAACTGGTCTTAAAATCGTAAATTTTTGACTAATTTCCCAAGGGGGTACCATAATGCCCTCTCGTCGTTGGGGCATATTGGGGCAAGATTTTCTTGTTTATTCATTGAAACAATGTTATTTCAAATATTGTCTCAAACAGAGACAATATGTAGACACTTAAAATTCTCTTATGCCTGCAAATGTCAGTTTCGCTAATTATTCCTCTTTCTTAAGTAAATAATTTTAATTATTAAATTAATCTAACTTCATTCTTTTCAATTAATATTCCTCTTTCGTTTCAAATTAATTTATTTCTTGATCATTTAATCAACTAATCATTTCCTTCCTAATATTAATTAAATAATCTTATTATTTAATTAATTTTGATTATTCATTTTAATTAAACAATTTTTATTGGTCAGTTAAATTCAATTTCTACTCTTCTCATAATTAAATATTTTCTTTTAATTATTTAATTATTTAACGATGTCCTCTAATTGAATAAATAATAATGCAAATTTTCCCCACAAATACAATGTGCAATCACTTTGGAATGAGGATTTTGATCATAGTTTTCCCTCACCGATTGAGGAGAACATGGTCTCCTCTAATCAATGAATTGTTGTTAATGGGTATTCTTTTTAATGAAAGTGAAAAAATAGATGTTATATGACAATTCAAATCACATTGAGGCAAAAAAATAAAGAAATTCAACAATGCAAGATTGGAAAGGATAGATATGGATCGTAGAAGAGAATGGAAAGAAAAGAGTCAACAAAAGCACAAAATTTAGAGGAGAATAAAGATAAGTAGACGAGAAAAATATTTGATGAATCTATAGAAAACAAGGGCACATCAATAATGGACCAAGAGCCAAGAAAGATAATGGATAGTGTTGAAGATGTTGAGAAGACTCTACGATTGTATCAATGGTGGAAGGACAAACATAAATGTGCTAAGATGGTAACCTCTTGAGCAAGAGAGCATTTGCAACAAAAAAAAATGAAGGCATGGGCACATGGATTATCAAGATGAATAAGAGATGAGTTTTCTGAGAGATTTGTGTGATTCCAAGATTGCATCGAAAGTTTAGCAAACACATTCAAATGATCAACATGATCAAGAATGTCAACAAAAGGTATTCAAGGCTCTAGAGATTGATGTGCCAAAGGTAGTGAGTGAGAAGAGATAGACAAATAGGTGTCATGAGGATTTAGATTTCTAAAAGAAAAGAGAATCCAAATTGAGAGATGTGCAAGGGCTCATATAGGAAGTAGAAAATCCAATTATAGTCACTAAAAATTTTAGGAAACAAGGAAACAAAAGAAAAATTGAAGAGATCAAGGAACTAGACAACATCCATGAGACCCATGTTCCAAACCATTGTCCCAAAGAACTAGTAAATAGTTTGGACCAACAATAAGAGAGGCCTAATTTTGGAATCAAATGCAACTTTCAAGTTTTTAGTAATCCTTTGTTTGAAGTTTAAGCTAATGCAACTTATGACAACTTTCTCTTTGAGTTGAATAGAGAAGTTCTTCATGAATGATTTGACAATATAGAAGATAATCATAGAACTTGGGACCCAAGTGCATATCCTATAAATGAAGTGTGGAGTAGTGAGACAAACCCTAGTGATTCTGTCACCAACCACTTCTCAATCAAATTACAAGAAATTTCAATTCATGAGGTCGATTAGTTGGATTCACTCTTTTGATTAACAATCAAATGTTGGATTCTTAAGTTTGGTTGAAAGAAGAGATGACACTTCAATTATAGAAATGTCCATGCCTCCTATAGAAAATAAATATTGTTGCCATTTCTTTCCCATGGTGATAACATCAATTGATGACCAAGTGGTTATTGAACCATTATTAGCTTTATGACAACTAATTGTGAGATATCCTATTAAGTACATTCAAATTTTTGTCCCCACAATAATGAACAATGATTCCTACCAACATTCTAGGATATTTCTATACAATTATTCTTATAACACTATGATGATTACAATAGGTTAGAGTAATTAGGATTCTCCCCTTGATATCTTAAGAGAATATGTTGAGGTTGTGGTTTTATGATTGAACCAATTTCTCTTGCAAATTAGGAATGATTTCGATAGTGATATTTTTACTATGGATTTGACCAATGAATACTCCTTGGGGTTCCATGGCAAACATATGCAACTTGGACATGAGAATCATATTGTTGAAATCAAAGTGGCACAACATTAGCATGATGGTTCATTTCTAAGACTTGTTGCACATATCGATGTCATTGTTGTCATTGATGTCAAACTGATGTCAGTCTGTATGGTTAGGCCATTGATGTTGATCCAAATATGTATGTTGATGAATATGTTCAGTGGAAGTATTCTTTGATGTTTGGGTGTATGGAGTATCTAATTAGTGGTCCAGATGTCTATTTCTATGATATTATGCTACAAAATTGATTGCAATTTCATGTTGATTGGAGGATATGGGATGATGATTCAATATGTTTCTAGAAGTCTAGTGTTCCTTACCTAGTCCAAAATTATTCCATTATCTTTGATGACTACTCTAGTAAAATATGTTGTATTTTAGAATATATTCTTGTACCGGATATTCTTCAAATGACTGTGTAAATCAAATGTTACTACTCATAAGGTGGTATACTTATTTTATGGTGGTGTGCTTATTTTATTTTTGGGTCTAGGTTAAGATATTTTGGATTTAGCATATCTGTTTGTATCAGCTTATAAATATTGGTCTGAGCGATTGTGTGCAAATTTTTTTGATGATGATTGCAAGGTGTGCCAACTCGATGTGAACCCTCACATGTCTTTTTATCTTTTGGATAATATATTTTTCAGGTCGATGTTATGAAAACATTACATTTTCTTTCAGTCAACCTAGTAACGTTTATTTTGATCAAATTCATATATACTAGGTAAATCAATTGTGTTTGAAGTGTGCATGTGTTGATGATGGATAAAAAGACTGTGTTATGATGATATGAAGTAAGTGTGAAGTAGATCTAAGGTTTGGAGGTTGTGCAGTGATGGTATTATGAAAGAATAAGCATCTGGTCAACTATTGAGAGGGGGGTGAATCAGTAGATAGAAAAACTGATACAAACTTCACCAGTCTCAAAAATCATTCTCTCAAAGTAAACTTAGAACTATCAATGTAATACCACTGTCAAGATAGAAACTCATAAGATAAATCGGTTGACTGTTACAACAAATTAATAGTAAACAACTTCAAACTCATAAACATCCAAATGCTTTTTCATATGTCAACAGACTTTATTTCTCAATGCTTCCGGTTATCATAGCTTATAAAAGTAGTTAAGTAGTTAAGTAAATCAACCATAAGAAACATAACCACAAAAACATTCACCACTTGACACAAATATTTTTGACGTGGAAACCCAAATGGGAAAAACCACGGTGAGATGAGACTCACAAGATAACTATTTAAACTCTTTTGAAGTTCGCCTTGTTAGGAGCCTAGCCTGTTAAAGCTTTACAAAAGTCCTGTTAAGAACCGATCCTGTTAGGAATCACCCAGTTAAAGGATTGACTATAATGCCTTGTTAGAAGCAATACCCTATAAAGAGTAACCTCAGTAGAGGATTTAAAAATCCAAGCTAATGGATCACCTTGTTAGAGGATTTGAACAGTACCAAGCTTGTTAGAGCTTACCTGGTTAGGGGATTTCAATTCTACTATAATTGTTAGAAAACAACAAGAGTTTTATGATCTGTCTGCATAGCACTGCACTTTCTTGATCAGATCCATTTCATGCTCTTATCTACCTTTACTAAAACTGTAGATACATCATCCGGTTTGACAACCACACACTCAACTGATCTTTGCTAACTCTTTGCCAACACTTAAACTAAACAACTTCATCGACCTTATAAACAAATCAATTAGGTCAATAACATAACAAAAACCTAATTCTCATAGAGATTACAAACAAGTCGGTTCAAGTATGACCGTTAGATTACATAGCAATCTCTGCACATCAATCAAGAAAACCTTTATTGCTCCTTGATCACCGTTTCATCGAACTTAGTAACTCATCACGCACTTTGCATTATATACAATACATTTTCTCATTCCCTAGACAAAAATTACTACAACAACTCGCCAAAATTACTTGAAGTTGTCTTCATACAATAATCATACTTGTCATAATCATTACCGCTCATCATCAAATCATAAACCAATATAACCAATTCACCAAACTTAATCGGTTAGGGTTTATCAAAAACAACAGGTAGGGTTTACCAGTTACCGATTCAACTCTCAAATTCTTCCTACCAGTTACAGTTTCCTTCACTTGCTCATCCTACCGATTACAAAACCATTTTACAATAATATTAACAATATTATTACCGGTGTTAATTGACATCAAGGACAACATAGCATATCATTAATGCAATCTTCATGCAAATGCCAATAATCTCCCCCTTTGGCATTGATGGCAATACAAATATCAATATCATTGATTGCTATTGTGATTGTGAATAGGAATCCTGGTTTACATTACCAAGTATTCACCATGCTCTCCATGTCTTCAGCTTGACGTTGGTTCTTCTTCCCATAATCACATAATTCTTCTCCCCCTTTGACAGCAATGCCAAATTGAAAGTAAAACATCTAATTTCAAATTTCATTGTGCATCATCAACAATCTACAACTTGATGCTCCCCCTGTGGAATAACTCCACTTCTACACCAATCCTTCTATAAAATTCTGCAAGTAGCTCTGGGACTGATGTAATCTACATCATGCTTAACTGACCTCATGAAGAGGGACAACCCCTAGCTGACTTCTAAGATACTCAAAAGTAGTCTTAGGCAGAGGTTTAGTAAAAATATCTGCAAGTTGCTCCTTGGTAGAAACATGCTCTAAGATCACATCTTTACTCTGTACTTTTTCCCTTAAGAAATGATACTTCAATTCAATATGCTTGGTTCGTGCGTGCAAAGCAGGGTTCTTAGAAATATTTATGGCACTTGTATTATCACATAAAATCTTTATAGGTTCTAAAATCTTCATCTTAAAACCTTCCAAAATGTGCCTCATCCAGATAGCCTAAGTACAATTCATGTAATCTGCAACATACTCAGCTTCAACAATAGATTGTGAAGTACAACTCTGCTTCTTACTACTCCATGAAACAAGTCTTCCTCCAAGAAAAAATGCTCCATTGGTTGTGCTTTTCTGGTCATCAACATTTCCTGCCCAATCTGCATCTATGTACACCTTCAAGTCAAAATTTCCTCCATATGGATACCATAATCCATAGTCAATAGTACCTTTTAGATATCTAAAAATTATCTTGGTTGTTCTCATATGTATTTCCTTAGGATTCTTCTAGAATCTAGCAACTATGCCAACTGCACGAGCTATGTCCGGTCTGTTGTGAACAATATAGTGCAATTTTCCAATCATTGACCTGTATTCCTCCTCATCAACAGATTTGGATTCATCTTCCTTAGATGACTTACAACCTATAACCATTGGTGTCCCAACTAGTTTACAGTCACTCATGCCAAATGTCTTCAAGACCTCTTTCACATACTTAGACTATGTGATGAAAATACCATTCTTCATTTGTTGTATTTGCAAGCCTATGAAAAATTTTATTTCTCCCACTAAAGACATTTCAAACTCATTTTTCATTTCATCTACAAAACTATTGCTCATGTCATCATTACCTCCAAATATGATATCATCAACAAATACTTCGTTGACTAATATTTTATCTCCTTCAGATTTGAGATATATGTTACTATCATCACTGGTTCTTAGAAAGCCTATCTTCATCACATGTGTATAAATCATTTCATACAATGCTCTCGGTGCCTTCTTTAATCTATATAAAGCCATATGCAATCTGCATACCATGACTTTCTTATCAGTCAAAGCATAACCATATGGTTGCTCAATGTATACTTCTTCTTCCAGTATCCCATTCAAAAATGTTGACTTAACATCCATCTGGTATACCCTAAATTTCTTGTGTGTTGCAAATGCAAGTAAACTTCTGACACCTTCCAGTCTTGCCACTGGTGTAAAAGTCTCACCATAGTCTTCTCCTTCCTCTTGTGCATAACCTTTGCAAACCAACCTAGCTTTGTTGTGAACTACAACACCATCTTCATTCAACTTGTTCCTGAATACCCACTTAGTACCTATCACATATTTATTTACTGGTTGGGTTACTAGGGTCCATGTGTTGTTCTTCTCAATTTGATCTAATTCCTCCTCCATAGCTTTAACCCAATGATCATCACCAAATGTTTCCTTAGCAGTTCTTGGTTCAATAGTGGAGATCATGCAAGAATTCTCTCTAATTCTTCTTCTGGTTAGTACTCCAGCATCCTTATCCCCAATAATTTGTTCAGGATTGTGATTCGGTCTCACATATCTTGGAATAACATGATCATTATCTTCAGGTTTAGCTTCTTCATTATCATCATCTTCTTTTGAATTTATTTATTCCAATTGACTGGTACATCAATATTTGCTTTGCCAGTTTCAGATTTCACAGTCTCTGGTTCCAAAAACAAAATGCAAGGATCTTCATCTTTTTTCTCCAAACTGGTTTCCTCTAAGACTTCAAGATATTCATCCCCTTGAACATTAGCACTCTCAATAATTCTCTGTGTTCAGTTGTTAAAATACTTGTAGGCCTTACTCTTGGTGGAATAGCCAAGAAATATACCTTCATCACTTTTAGCTTCAAATTTTCCAATATAATCACCTCTCTTAATAAAACATTTGCTTCCAAATATCTAGTGAATTCCCCAGAAGTAAATTCACCGCCTTGATCTGTCCTCGGGCACTTTATCTTCTTACCGCTATCCTTCTCAACTAAGGCTCTGAATGCCTTGAACTTACCAAAAGCTTCATTCTTATCTTTCAAGAATGTGACCCACATCATCCTTGAGCAATCATCAGTGAAGATCATAAAATATATGTCACCTTGAATACTTTTTGTCCTTATTGGTCCACAAAGATCTGTATGAACCAAATCTAACAAATGTTCCACTGAAAAAGATTTGCTCTTGAAAGTTGAGGATTTCATCTTTCCCAACTGACATTATTTGCATAGTGCATTAACCGGTTTGTCCAACTAAGGCAATCCTCTCACTGGCTTGGACTTACTCACTTTAACAATGTTATCAAAGTTTATATGACAAAATCCCCTATGCCAAAGCCAACTATTGTCTATCTTTGCAATTAAACAGTTGCTGACTCTAGAATTAAGGTGAAACAAGTTACCTTTAGTTTGCTTCTTGGTTGCAATCAGTTCACCTTTGCTGCCATAGATTTTGCACATACCATTCTTAAACTCCAATGGGTATCCTATGTCATTGAGTTGTGCCACACTCAAAAGATTATTCTTTAAACCTTCAACCCAATAGACATCATCTGTATTGCTCTTTCCATTAAGAGAAATAGTTCCCTTACCTTTAACCATGCAAGGTGATTCATTACCAAATCTTACAAATTCACCATCAAATTCCTTCAAAGAAATAAATTTGCTCTGATCATCGGTCATGTGATGTGAACAACCACTATCAATGACCCAATCATTAGAGTTATCCATCCTGGATACTAATGCCTTTTGGTCTGATGTCTCTTCTTTAATAGCTACAAACACAATGTCTTCATTAGCATCACCATCAGATTCCTCATCAGTGATACCACCATCAATAGCAATAAGACAATATATTTTGCCTTTACTCTTATACTTTTTGAATTTCTCTCGTTTGTGCTCATTATCACCATTAGGATAGTTAGCAGCTATGTTTCCAATCTTGTTGCATGCAAAACATTTCAAAGGTGATTTACCTCTATATTTATCTGTGCCTCTAGGCAACCGCTTGGCCAACAATGCTTCAAACTCAACTAAATTGTCTTCATCATCAACTTCTCTACTGGATCTAGATTCATAACTGTGACTGGCATCTCTACTTTTCCTCACAAATGGGTTAGAAATAGAAGCTCTAAATGCAGACTCGGATTTCTATACACTACCATCATAACCATTTAATTCAAAAGCAATAAGCTTGCCAATGATGGATTCAAGAGTTATATTCATTTTGTCAATGAACTTTAGTTCCTGAATAGCTGCAACTCAGATAGCAAAGACAGGTAGCAAGGTTCTCAGTACCTTATTGATCACTATGGCATCTTCCACTTTACCTCCTGCACTCTTAATTTCACTGACTATCTCCTTTATCCTTTGGCCATATTGTTGGATGTTCTCACCTTTAGCCATCTGCATGTCATCAAAATTTCCTCTTAGACTCTCTTCTTTAGCAATCTTAACATGTTCATCACCACTATAAATCTCTTAGTTTTTTCCATACCTCATATGTAGTCTCAAGACCATGAACATCTACATACTATGCATTAGACAAAGAACTGATAATAGCCTCTAATGCTTGATGATTTTCTTATTGCTCTTTCTTCTGATCATTAGTCAACATCCCAGTAGGTGCAACATACTTAGTGTCAACATTTTCCCAATACTGGCTTCCCAAACTCTTGATATAAATTTTCATTTTGTCACTTCATATCCTATAGTTCTCTCTATTAAACTTTGTACCTTCCTTCTTCATCATGATCTACAAGATCTTTACCTCAATTTGTTAGGCTTAGACCTTAGAGGACCTGATATGATCTAATACCAATTGATAGTATGATGAAAGAATAAGTATCTGGTCAGCTACTGAGAGGGGGGGTGAATCAGTAGATAGAAAAATTGATACAAACTTCACCAATCTCAAAAATCAATCTTTGAAAGTAAACTTAGAACTATCAATGTAATACCACTATCAAGATAAAAACTCATAAGATAAATTGGTTGACTGTTACAAAAAATTAACAGTAAACAACTTTAAACTCATAAACATCCAAATGCTTTTTCATATGTCAACAGACTTCATTTCTCAATGCTTCCAGTTATCATAACTTATCAAAGTATTTAAGTAGTTAAGTAAATCAACCATAAGAAACAGAACCACAAAAACATTCACCACTTGACACAAATATTTTTGACATGGAAACCCAAATGGGAAAAACCACGATGAGATGAGACTCACAAGATAACTATCTGAACTCTTTTGAAGTTCGCCCTGTTAGGAGCCTAGCCTGTTAAAGCTTTACAAAAGTCCTATTAAGAACTGATCCTGTTAGGAATCACAAGGTTAAGAGATTGACTATAATGCCTTGTTAGAAGTAATACCTTGTAAGGAGTAACCTCGATAGATGATTTGAAAATCCAAGCTAATGGATCACCTTGTTAGAGGATTTGAATAGTACCAAGCTTGTTAGAGCTTACCCGGTTAGGGGATTTCAATTTTGTTGTAATTGTTAGAAAACAATAGGAGTTTGCTGATCTATCTGAATAGCACTACACTTGCTTGATCAGATCTATTTCATGCTCCTATCTGCCTTTATTCAAACTACAGATACATCATCTGGTTTGGCAACCACGCACTCAACTGATCTTTGCTAACTCTTTGCCAACACTTAAACTAAACAACTTCATCAACCTTATAAACAAATCAATTAGGTTGGTAACACAACAAAAACCTAATTCTCATAGATATTACAAACAAGTCGGTTCAAGTATGATCATTAGATTACATAGAAATCTCTACACATCAATCAAGAAAACCTTGATCACTCCTTGATCACCGCTTCATCGAACTTAGTAACTCATCACGTTCTTTGCATTATATGCAATACATTTGCTCATTCCCTAGACAAAAATTGTTACAACAACTCACCAAAATCACTTGAAGTTGTCTTCATACAATAATCATGTGTGTCATAATCATTTTCGCTCATCATTAGATCATAAACCAATATAACCAATTCACCAAACTTAATCGATTAGGGTTTATCAAAAACAGAAAGGTAGGGTTTACCGGTTACCAGTTCAACTCTCAAATTCTTCCTACCAGTTACTATTTCCTTCACTTGCCCATCCTGGCAGTTACAAAACAATATTATAACAATATCAACAATATCATTACCGATGTTAATTGATATCAATGACAACATAACATATCATTAATCCAATCTTCATGCAAATGCCAACATGCAGAACAAACAGATGAGTACAAATTGTGAATTGTTATCTGCATTTTGATAGATGTTATTTTGTATAGAATTCAATCTATTATTTCTATTGTATCTGAACAACCGTTTGTATCTTTCCCTGAAGAAGTGATCTTTAGTTAAGAAAGTCCTAGTTTTGTATCTTACCTAAGGTTGTGTGTGCCTTAGTATGCAAGTCTGAAGTAATCAGCTCTTTAGCAGGAAGCCATATTCATTGTAAATAGTTGATATATATTGTGAGTTAGTTTCTTAATGTGGTTTTTTCTAGTTTGGGTTTTCCATATAAAAATCTTTGTGTTTCTATGTAGGTGTTTTTAATGATTAAGTTGTCTACTTTTATGCATAAGTTTTTGGATGAATATTATGATTAAAGTAACTCAACGTAATCAATTTCTTATATATGCTTTTCACCCCCCCCCCCCCCCTCTTAGCTTCTATAATTGGTATTAGAGCATTGGTACCTAAAGAGATAGCTTAATCGTTGAGGTAGATCATGGATTTTAAACACTATATTTGAAGAAGAATTGAATGAAATGGATGATATGGATCAGAATTATTGTAATGATGTGGATGGCATTGTTGATATGGAAGGCAATCTAAGATCTGCATTGGTAGAGCTAGATTGTAGCAGAGAAAAACATAAAAAGGTAGGTGAGAATATTTCTTATCTAAGAAGTCTAATTAATAAAAGAAAAAAGGTCATTGATGAATTTGAAACAAAGATTGATGTGAAGACTAGAGAAATTCAAGGATTGAAGAAGAAATTGGTAAACTCAAGGGGGACCTGAAAGTTACAAAGGATCAGATTGATAATGGATTAAAACTCAAAGGTGACAGTGAAGTGTTAGATGTTGCTCTCAATTTTTATAAATATAATAAAGACAAGAGTGAAGTTGGATTTGAAGAAGGTGAATGTTCAAAAAAGGATAAAGGAAAAGACAAGATCAATGAGAGCTCTAGCAAAAAAAATTTAAAAAAAGTTCATCCTAGACTAAACCTTCAAAACTTTAAGAAATGTCTAGAGACCTCCTTCTATTCCTACTAGGTATTTATCTTTTAAATGGTTAATGTTTCTCATGTAATGAAATTAAGCATAGAGCTCGTGAATGCAAAAATAAAATTAGAAATGTTGTTACTATAATAAATTTGGTCATAAAAACAATGGCAGAGCGAAAAGGAGTGGGAGTCCCAAATTTCAAATTGGGAAATGGCGAATTTGCTGGGGAAGGCGGATTTCCTGGGGAAGGCAGATTTCCTGGAGATTGCAGTTTCTTTGGGACCAGATCTGGCAAACAGGTAGGAGGTCAGGCATCACAAGGGTCAGAAGAGGACAAGGAAAAAGAAAAACCGGGAGAGGATAAAGATTCAAAAACCGGGGACCCACACAACAGAGGTAAAGGTAAAAAATGGTCTTCGCTCCTTGGAGTGAAGCCGTTGGCTAAATCTGGGCTTCTGGAAGTTACAAATATCTCAAACCCAACATCTGGATTGGTTACTATCTCTATTCCAGACAAAGTAGTTGACATGAATGTAGCTGGCCTATCCATGACATTAGTGGGATGATTCCCTGGTTTTAGGCCTAACATCAACGATGTTAGGAATTTCATAAGGAGAAAATGGCTCGTAAAAGGTCAAGTGGACATGGAAGCACTGCCTAAAGGGTTTTTTACCTTCGGTTTTAACTCTGAAGAAGACATGAATAATGCTCTTTGTGAAGGCCCCTGGATGTTTGGTAAGTCATCCTTGGCTCTTCAGAAATGGGCCCAAACCTTGCCCATGACGAGTCCTTCTTTGTTTTCGCGCCTGTATGGACGCGCCTCCTGGGTCTCCTGCTGGAATACTGGAATGAGGAAGTTTTCAAGGGTATTGTGAAATCCTTTGTTGAACTCCTGACGATTGACCCGATGGCGGCGGCTAAATCAAGGTTATTCTTTGCTCGTATCTGCATAAATGTTAATCAAATGACGTATATGCCTCAATCCATAGAAATAATATCTAAACTTGGAAAATGGTCACAAGCTATTGAATATGAATCTCTTCCATTTGCCTGCTTCCACTGCAAAAAATTTGGGCATTGGGCAAAATCATGTCCGCTCAATAAAAGCAAGGAAAGCAAGACTGATAGCAACATCAAGAACAAAAAGATCTGGCAAATGGTAAATACAAAAGGAGACCCACCAATTGAATGTAATCAAATTAAGGATGTAACAGATTTAGCAAATAAAGTCAGGAGGAATGGGATCAGCAGTAATGATAAACAAGACTGTGTCTGCTCCAACAACCAACCAGAGAGCTCTAAAGAAGCAGAGCAAGGTATTGAGTCGAACAATAAAAATAACCCAGAGGAACAGGAGGTTGGATCTGTTAGTCAGGAGAAGGAATAAATCATTGCAGCCACATCACTCTCAAAATTAGTCGAGGAAGACTTTAATGAAGCTCAAGACCCTTCTGACATTGAGCCCTTATTGCTTTTAACTAATGGAAGTCCAAAGCCACTTCTATGTAAAACCCCTCCTCAAAGCGTGGATATGCTGGATGGGAATCTCCGGATTCTCGGTTCAAGAGAAGGAAAAATGAACAAGGAGGAACTCAATGGAGGAATCTCAACTAGAAGCAAGATCAAGAAAAAGGCAGATGTTGGAAGTCAGAACAAAAAGCAGGGAAGGACATCCCTAAAACATCAAAGGGAATGGGAAAGCTGGAAGAACCATGTTGATGGAACATAGTGTTCCATTGAGTCAGCCCTATCCCCAGTTAAAGTATCAAGATAATATCATGGAATATCAGAGGGCTGAACACCCCTCATAAGAAGGATGTGTTGCGAAACATCATAAGAGATCACAAACCGGATGTGGTCCTGGTTCAGGAAACCAAGATGTCTAAGGAAAAAGTTGAAAAGATTAGAATTTTCAAGGAAAATGGGGTCATAGGATCCAACTCGGAGGGAGCTTCTGGAGGAACTGCGATTTTTTGGAACTAAAAAACTATAATAGGTAAGGAAATAATCTCTTCTTTTAACAGGAACTCTGTTCAGTTTGAGAATATTAAGGACAACTTTGTTTGGGTGTTATCTAATGTCTATGCGCCCAACACCAAAATCGGGAGAGTTAAATATTGGAACAGCCTGGCAGCCGACAGACTCAAGTTTGTTGATCAAAGCTGGATTATTATGGGACATTTCAATACTCAACTCAAAGAGGAAGAGAAGATGGGAGGTATCCCTTTACAACTTGATGGGAAACAAGACCTTATGGATTTCATAAATGATCAAGCTCTCATTGATGTGGATCTCCAGGGTATCAATTACACCTGGACCAATAGAAGAATCGGAGTTGATTTGATTCAAGTTAAGCTTGATAGATCTTTAATTTCACCTAACTGGTTTTGTAAGTATAGTTGCTCCCTTGCTTCTGTCATCAAAATTGGGTCTGACCATTATCTCCTTTACTGCCAACTCTTTTTCGGCCAAGAGAAACTTCCCTTTTAGATTTGAAAAAGCTTGGCTTTCCCATCCTTCTCTGGAAGCTCGTATTGCTGAATGGTGGAATTCTAAAGTGGAGGGTACGACTCTTTTTAGAATTGCCAAAAAGCTCAATATCCTAAAAGCTAAAATTAAAATCTAGAACAAAGATATTTTTGGTGATATTTTCAAGAGCAAAATTCAAGTCAAAGCAAAAATAAAGGAGGTTCAGGATAGAATCCAAGAGGTTGGTTATCTGAAAATCTTAGGATGGCCGAAAATGATCTTTTATCCAAATACCACACCATCATTTCCAATGAAGAGATGTTCTGGAGACAAAAATCCAGAGCCTTGTTCCTAAAGGAAGGAGATAAAAACACCTGGTTCTTTCACTTAACTACTCTCAAGCATAGGGCAACCAATAGAATAGCCAATCTATCCTACAACAAAGGCATCCTAACTGAGGATAGCGATATCAGAAAGGAAGCTCTTGAGCATTTCAACACCCTGTTGGAAGATGTGGATAACCTGGATTTCAGCAATCAAAACACCCTTTTGCAAGCTATTCCTTCTATCCTGACGGAAGCTGATAACAGCCTTTTATCCTGTATTCCCTCTAATCTAGAAATCAAAAAGGCGGTGTTCTCCTTTCAGGGAAACAAATCCCCTGGTCTGGATGGCTTCCCTATATTCTTCTTCCAAAATTTTTGGCACATAGTGGAGGCTGACATCTGCAACAGTGTCAAAGAATTCTTTGGCTCTAGAAGACTCCTTAAGGAACTAAATGCCACCTTCATTGTCCTTATCCCAAAGATCCCCGGTGCTGATTCTCTCAACAAGTTTAGACCTATTAGCTTGTGTAACTCTGTTTACAAGATTTTATCCAAGGTCCTGACTTCCAGGTTGCTGGAAATTCTTCCTAGGATTATTTCTGTCCAGCAGAATGGCTTTGTCCCTGGAAGACAGATTTTGGACTCAATCATATTCGTTCATGAAAATATCCACTCCCTGAAAGTGGCAAATAACCAGGGCTTCTTCCTAAAGTTAAACATGGCTAAAGCTTTTGATAGAGTAAACTGGCAGTTTCTCCTTAGGATCATGAAAGCGTTTGGTTTTGGTGTCAAAGTTATTTAGCTATGTTCTCAACTTATGGAAACTTCCTCCTTTGTTGTTATTGTCAATGGTTCCCCATCCAGTTTCTTCAAAAGCTCCAGAGGTCTCAGACAGGGGGACCCCATATCCCCTATCCTGTTCACTATTCTAGCTAAATGTCTGGGCATATTTATTCTTTAAAATGTGGAAGATGGCAAGCTTAAGGGTTTGAAACCTTCTTCCTCCAATGTTGTTTGCTCTCATGAACAATTTGTTGATGAATCTATTACCAGGGGGAAGCCACCATTCTGGAAGCTAATAACATAAAGAATATTCTAAACACTTATGAATCTGCCTCTGGCCAAAAAATCAACTGGGATAAAAGTTCTATGTTCTTCATCAATACCCTGGTCCAAAGGCAACTAAGGATTGGAAGGATTCTTGGCTGCAACATTTCTAAGCTTCCCTCTACTTATTTGGGGCTTCCTCTATGTCTCAAGCCTGAGGATTCTTTCTAGAATAAGCTGATAGACAGACTTAACTTGAAACTTGCTGGTTGGAAAGGGGTTGTCCTTAGTCAAGTGAACAAAATTACTTTGCTCAAAGCCACTCTTCAAAATCTTCTTGTTTATGCTCTCAGTCTGTTCAAAATCCCCTCAAAGTTTGTGGAAGCGATTGAAAGAATCCAAAAAAAGTTCCTTTGGTCAGGGGTGGAAGTCAAAAATAGAATACCCCTTATTGCCTGGAATAAAATTTGTTCCCCTAAGGCCTCAGGTGGGTTGGGCCTAAGGAACATTGGTTCTATGGATAAAGCTTTATTAGCCAAACAAATATGGAGATTGAAAGGGGAGGAAAGAGAATGTAACTCAATCTGGAAAAACAAATATCTCTACATGCAACCCTCTGAGGAAGAATTCCTTGATAATTCTTTCATTGTTGAAGGATCAGCTATATGGAATGTTGTTCAATCTGCTAAAAGCTGGGCTGCTACTAGTAGAACCTGGAACCTTGGGGACGGGAGGAGAATAAGATTTTGGGAAGCTAGATGGATTCTGGATAAACCTCTGGAGGAAATCCCAATCCTTAAAGATTGGAAAGACTGGCTCAAAAGCAGGTTTGGTGAGTTGGTCAGAGATTACTGGAGAAATGGGAACTGGATTGATTTTAGCCAACAGTGTCCGGGGCTCAAGTTCCTTCAGATAGCTCTCTCTGCTAAAATCCCTAAAGACAACAAAGATGACAGATTGATATGGAGGGAAACCCTAGATGGGAAATATTATATTTCCTCAGCTGTGGCAATTCATAATGATCTGGTGGAAGAAATTCCCATCTAGGCTAAAGTTTGGAACAAGAACTTAGTTCCTAAGGTTAATATCTTCTTTTGAATTTGCATCCAAAATAAGGTTTTAACCCTGGACAACCTTCAAAAAAGAGGTTTTAATTTTCCTAATCCGTGTTCTCTTTGTTGCAGGGAAGAAGAGACAGCTTGCCATATTCTCAATCAATGCACTTTTAGTCAGGACATCTGGAAAATCATCTTGAGCAGGTGGAACCTGAGCTGGGTTTTCCCGAACTCCCTTAGGGATTCCTGGCAGCAATGGCAATTCCCTAATTCTAATCCTAAAATTATTGAGACTTGGAGAATCCCTCTGTCAATTATTATTTGGAATATCTGGAAAGAGCATAACAATAGAATTTTTAGGGATAAAAGGGCTATTCCTGAAGTGGTGGCAGATAAAATTTTTAGGGGTATTTTTGAATGCCTCTATGGCACTGATCATGGACCTGCTGCTAAAGATGACTTCAAAGATAGGTGGAACCTCTCTACCACTACTACCAGCAAGGAAAATGAAAGAGAAGGTCTCATCTGGTGTTTTCCTCCTCAGGGGTGGATTAAGGATAACTTTGATGGAGCCTCTATGAATCCGGGTAAAGCAGGATATGGGGGCATTGTCAGGAATTTTGCTGGAAGTTGTTTAAAGGCGGTGGCTCGTCCCCTGGGAAATCAAACTAGCCACTTTTCTTAAGCCTCTACCGCCCTGAACACCTTAATCTTAGCCAAAAATCTCAATTATGATAAATTATGGCTTGAGGGAGATTCACTCAATATTATTAAGTGCTTAAAGGGGGAGTGGGAGCCTTCTTGGTCAATTGAAAATATCATCATGAAAGCCAGGGAGATCATTGCAAGTTTTAAAGAAATAATTATTCAACATGCCTTCAGAGGGAAAAATAGTGTTGCGGATTGTTTAGTGAATATAGGAGTTAACTCTAACTCCCAATCAACTTGGCATGAGGAAGATCTAAATTTAAACATTAAAGAGTCCCTTAGAAAGGACCGTTATATGGGGAGAGAAGGACAATTTAATCATGACAGGTAAAAAGAATTATTTATGCCTTGTTGGAAAGGTCATCATTACTTGGCAAAGCGATAGATCTCCTACAATCTTTAATTATTTGTTGCACGCTTTGTGGGTAACCCGCTTCAAAATCTCAAGCAACTTTGGGAAAGAAGGAATTAGTTTGCAGAGAAATAGAGCAGATAGCCTGAATCCAAAGATGGGAGGTGACCTAAGGTGGGAGGAACCAGATAATAAGTTGACTTGGAGAGCGATGCCAAAAGTCTAGGCAAAACTGGAAAAGGGTTCTCTTACCAGCTTCATGGAGAAGCTCGTGGACTATGACAAAGGTAGGGTCAACCTTGTCGTTTCCAAGATTTCTGAAAACTGGTCAAATGGCTCTTTTAAAATCTATGGAGTCAATTTTAAACTAGACGTTGGGCTCATATCTACTGTAACTGGAATGCCCCACACTGGGCTTAATTTCTTTCGAGACCTCAAAGTCTCCAACAACGCGGTCAATCTGTTCCCGTGGAAAGAAAAAGAAAGGGTTAAAATCGGCAAAGCTACTGGGGGCTACTACAAAGCAACAAACCTCAAGAAACTATGGGGTTGGGTTCTGAATGCAATTATGGAATACATCACGGTTGAAGGTCGTTTCTCCAAGGCCCACACCTACCATTTCATTCTCTTAAACCATTTCAGACATGACAAAAAGGTATCCCTGCCCTACTACCTTTTCAGGTCTCTCTCCAGGTCCCTTAATAAACATAGGAATAACCCTTCTAGCCTGATTCTCCACTGTGGGCTTTTGCTTCTCATCTATGAGCATTGCAAAAACCTCGCCCTGCTGGAAAATAAGAGGATTTCAGACTCTCTGGGTAAGAGAAAGATGGAAGAAGGAGACTCCAGCAAGGAGAAGGCATCCTCTAGCAAAAAAAGGAAAAGTGCCTCTAAGTTGGAAATAGAGGAAATTCGAAAGGAAAGTAGCGGTATGGAGATGGACGACTCCAACGATGAAGACAACTGGAAAGATGAGGAGCCGGATAATGAGGAAGAAAGTGGTGGTAATGAGCCTAGTCATGAAAGCCCTATCCTTAGTGACTACCCTGGTAAGAACAACAGCCATCAAATGGAAGAAGTGGATTTCAAGGATAATGAGGAGACAAATGTGAACTCTAAGAGGGGAACAAACAAAGATTCTGAGAAGGACCGAACTAAGGACAGGGCTAGCGAGGATAAGGAAAGTGCGGGTAAAGGGGTAATCTTGGATAACCTCAAGAAACTTTCTAAGGCGAGAATGGACTTCAACAGATGGACCTATGAGCACCTGAAGAACCTGGATAAAAAGGGGAAAAACATGGATGAGAAGAGGGAGGATGAAAACAGAGAGCAGCTAAACTGGAAGCAGAATATGGAGGATAAGGTCAAAACGCTAGAAGATGGGAAGGAAGCAATGAAAAATCTTATGGGCGTTATCCCGATTTTCCTTTCTGCTATCATTAAAAACCTAGAGGATTTTGCTAAGGTCTGTGACACTCCAAAACTGGTTGTGGATCTTGACTTGGATGAAGAGACTATCTAGACTGGTAGCGGTGATGCTACTCCGGTGGGTGGCACTGCAAAGAGGACCAGGGCCAGTGTCAAGAAAGTTGTGGTTGCTCCTGCAAAGAATCTCCCTAATCTTAGGGATAACATCAAAGAGTTGCACGAAATTAGCAACACTCTGGCAAAAGCTCTGGAAAAAATCAACTAGTTTCTTCTGGACTCTGGATGGCCTGCTGGCTTTGTGGGGCTTTTTTTTTGTTTTCTTTGGTTTTCTGCTGGTTTTTTGTAGGCATGTCCTCTTTTGTTTCTTGTCATTTTTCTATTTAAGTTCTGCTTGTAAAGGGTTTCGGGGCCCCTTCAAAACCTGCTTTTACCTTAATCAAAAACAAATTTGGTCATAAGGCAAGTGAGTGTAGAATTAGGATGAATTGGAATAAAGATGGAAAATTGAATTTCAACAAAGGTGTTAAATCTTTCAATGGAACTTGTTATGCTTGCAAGACCTATGGGCACAAATCTATTGATTACAAAATAAATTAGAGATTTTTGAATAGTAGAATGAATGACAATAAACCTCAAAAAGGTTAAACATTGTAATAGAATAGGACACATTGCGAGACATTGCAGAAGAAGAACTAAGAAATCTAATGATCGAGAAAATAAAATCAATATCAATAAAGAAAGGATAATATGAAGATGAAATAGGTAAATAAATCAAATGATAAGACTAAAGAAAATATTAAGGATGGATTCGCACCTTTTGTGGGTGCAAACTCTTCTTTCAACAACTAGCTTAGACAGTTGTGTTTACGAGGGAGAGTTTAACACATATATTTTGTTCCCTCTTGGTTTGGTGTTGATTTGTTCTTAGCATGACAAAAGTCTAAAAGACATTTTCAATAGATTCTAAGTGATTTTTATGGTTCAAAATATTTTCAATGACTTTGGGTAAATAGTGTATCAACTTTTTGAGAAAAAATGACAACTACATAATGCTTTTCGGAATTATTTTGTGCAAATGCAATCAAAGAGCTACAGAGTGCAAATATTTGTGAAGGAGATCAATCAAAGGTATTTCTCTTGTTGGTGACCTTTTCTAATGGAAAATCCTAAAATTATCAATGTTAACAGTGAGGCAAGACCTAGTTCTGAGATTCGACCTTTTGTTTTGGTGATGAGCAACTATGTTGATGCATTTTGTGTTGTTCCTGACAAAGTGGTATGTAAAGAAGATATTTTCAATTACATTCATGTTTATTTGGAAGAGTATGATCATAGCAAGCTTAATGATTTTAGGAAATTTCATCTAGTAGATGGTATGTAGAGACTTAAGGTAGAGTATACTAGTTTAGGGCATAAGGGTTTGGATGATTGGAGTAATTTTCCCATGTTTAATGATGAAGAGAATTAAGATAGTGCTAAGAATAATTCATGAAGATTGTTTATGGTTGGATCAACCATATTTGATTTCAAAAGAAGCCCTAAGGGATATGGTTGGTTTATGCTCAATTAGAACTGTGGCTATTTTAAAATTTGTAAAGAATAATGACATGAACATATTTTCTGGTGTTGTGTCTGATAGGAGAGCTCTTCAAATTAACAATATTGATGACTTGGCAGTCAAATATGTAACTATGGGAATTTCATATAAGGTCTATTACAGGAATTATGAAGGATCGTCTTTTTCCGCAGTGGTATGTCTGTCCTATAAAATGGTGAAAGAAAATATTGGCTATGATCTATGTGAATTGTCGAGGTGGCAGTTGTTGGATAACCTCCAATTGATGAAGATTGATTTGTACCCCTTTCAATATGGATCACTCATTGTGTGCTTGGGATTTTATTTTCTCAATGCATTTCCTAGAATAAATAATGGTGTATGGAGAAGAGATGTTTCTATCGGTACTTTAATCAAGGAATATTTGGAAAATTTGGATGGTTGTGATGCTACTTGTCACAAGCTCTCTATAGATATTCAAATAGAGATGGTTTTGAGGAATCAAATCCCTCTGAAAGTTGTTGGATGGTATAAGAATGATATTACCTTCTTAGTTGACAAGGACAACTATTTAATTGAAGTTGTTATTATAAGGACTTCATGTGTGGTTAAGCATCCTTTTGAAGTGTCAAAAAATAAATGCATGAGTATTGTGGAAATAATCCTTAAAATGCCAAAATATGAGAATTAAGAAAGATTTAGAACATATGATGAGATTATGGGTAGAAGTGTTGGAAAGAGATCTAGCAAGATTGAGAGTGTGCCAAAAGATAAGAAAGCAAGAAAACCATCTAGAGAAGCATGTGCTTATTCTTATTTTAAGTTGTAAAGAGATAAACATGTGTCAAAGTAATTTGCACAGACTATTATTATTAAAAGTGATGAAGAAAAACTAGAGAAGGTCAGTGTGATGAAAAGTGTTATAGCAACAAAGATGATGATTGCTTCCCCTGCTTCTTTAGAGGAAGGATCTTTTGATGAAGATAAAGTGTTTGAGATGATTGGGAGACCAAATGGCTTAAAAAGTGCTGGAGAGTTGTATCTCATTGTTCCCTCTTATGATCAAGATACCATTGAAGAGGCTTATGTAACATATTTGCTCTGAAACAATCTTGTTCCCATAAATATTGCTAATGTTCTTTTAGAAGTATTGATAGAGTTATTAATTGAGTGTATGACTACAATTGCCTGTGATGACAACGATTCTAGTGAACCTTGCATAAAAGGAAATGCGATAGAGAAAATGATAGAAAAGTGCCTAAAGTCACATCATGATCTTATTTTGAATTTGATTAATTTTTTTAAAATGATGGATAATGCAGCCCAGTTGTATAGGTGGCTTGTGACTACAAAACAATTTAAACATGAAATAGACTCCACTAAGTATTAGCTTACGGATTTAGCCCAGTCCTTCAATATTTATAAAGATGCTAATGGTGCAATGAGATCCAATGCTCAAGATCTCAATTCTTAGTTGTCATTGTGATAGAAGTAAAGAGAAAAATATGTGAAGTTGTTTTGTGGAATCAAGGATGTCATGGAATTGTGGTTGTCTACTTTCTCTGATTATTGTCTAATGTAAAAAAATTTGAGCAAAGTGTGGTGAATAATGATGTCTTTGATGTTGTAGTGAATTTATGTACCGATTGTGAATGTAAAAGCAATATTCTTTTTGCCACTATGCATTCTTAGAACTCTTATTTTGTTGGATTGAACAAACAATACGAGGATATTTGGCCTGGAAATGTTTGACATGTATTCTTATTTTTTCCTTTGCTTTCTAGAGATTTCTATTAGGGGGTTGCAATTTTGCTCAGTATGGTGTTTTAGCTTAAGGAGTTTTCCTTTGTCATTGTTGCGAAAGGGGAAACAATATTGCTAGGGAGAAATATTATTGATAGAAGGAGAAATATTTTAAGTTATTCTATTGCCTTTGAATAACAAAGGGGGAGATTGTTGCACATATGAATGTCATTGTTGTCAAACCAATGTCAGACTATGTGGTCTAGTTGTTGATGTTGATCGGGATATGTATGTTGATGAATATGTTTAGTGGAAGTGTGTTCATGTTTCTAATGTTTGGGGGTATGGTGTATCTAGTTAGTGATTTGAATGTCTATTTCTATGATATTATGCTACAAAATCGATTGCAGTTCAATGTAGTGTTGATCAAAGGACGTGGGATGATGATTCAATGTGTTCCTTACTTGATCTGAAAGTGATTTTATTAACTTTGATGAATGCTCTAATGAAGTATGTTATATTCCAAAATGTATGTATGTACTGGATATGATTTATGTAGTGTCCACCCTTGACTTGACTTGTTTTGATTGGAGTTGACTTTTAATTCATGTGTGATAGACATTATTGGGCATAGGCTATTTTGGATGATTTATACAATGTTGATACTATCATTATTGATCGTGTGATTTGATAGACACTATATACTTACTATGTGATAGATTATCAAAATATTATATTGATCATGTGATTGGATGAGCATAAGTGTTGATGGATCATGTACGTATTCATATACCTGATGGATTTTACATGCCTTACTATAATCATGAATTATACTAATCATGCTCTTAATGATGTTTTGATGTACTAACCATATTTAATGATTATCTATGAAGAGATGATCTTATGGTGTGTTTGATTGTTGTATGACTGTTGTGTCGACTTGAATTTCATCATCAGAATACTACCTGCAACATGTTAGTTTCACAAATTACAAAGAAAATGCTATAGGAAATCCAAACTCAACCAATAAAACTACATGAAATGAATATTAAAATAAAAACACTATTTTTACCTTCATGATTTAAGTCTCATTGTGTCCTAACTCAACTATTCCTAGTTGCAAATGATGTGCTCTCAGACAACCATTGATAGCTTCGAAGATGGCATATGAAGAATAGACTGATAACTGATAGTTAACTGATACTATGATATGCAATACTAAATGATTATACTAAATAAGAAATGCTAAATGATTATGCTAATTTTGCTTCAAGATTAAAACTCACGGATGCATAAGATTTCACAAATTATTAACTTGAAAACTCACTTGAAGACTAACTCTTTCTCAACTAAAACTCCTACATTTATAGACTTTTGAGAGGATAAGATGATGTGGCCTAGATCAACGGTCATGATTAGATCTACAAATTTGGATGGTTGTGAGCAAAGGTGAAGGTTGAGAGAAAGGGGGAAAGAGAAGACAAGTGTCACTCATCTCACCTTGACTGGATTGCTGACTGAGAAAATCGAGGGATGGTTGGAGAATATTTAGGCATGAGAGGACAAGTGGACTCAAGTCCTTTCTAAGATGTAGGGATGTTGGAGAGAATATAGAAGAAGGTTAAGAAATATGTGTACGTACACAATATTTCATTTATTTTGGAAGTTGGAGATAAGTGGCTAATAAATGTTTATTTATTTTAATTTTGTTGAATTAATTTAGCCACATGATGGGTGAGTTGGAAATGAATTAAATAATTTAATAATTGAGACTATAGAATAGAAGAATAATCAATAAATATTAGATATTTAATTGATTGAGGAATAACTAAATATTAGATATTTAATTAATTGATTAGAGGAATAGGATAAATGAATTAATTAATAAAATGTTTCAATTAAATTAATTAATAGAAAGACATGAAATGAATTAAATAAATTAATCTTTTCAAATTAACTATTTGATAGAAGAATAATTATTAAATAAATATAAAATATTTATTTAATCTCTCATAGCCATTTTTATGTGTATACATTTTGCCCCTCTTTGAAATGATGTCAAGACAACATTGTTTCAAAGATTAAATCAAGTCTCGAGTGTGCCTGATGGAGATAAAAATCCTGATTGTGTGCCCCCTCGGGAGATTGATCGTGAAATTGTTGAAAATTTTGAATAAGCGATTGATCTCACGATTTTTGAAAAGGTCCTTCAATTAAATTCATTTATGAAAAATAAATAAAATTTCCCCATTTAAAAACATTAATTACCCTTCCAAATGGTAAATATAAAATTAACCAAATGTAATTTTAATTTTATTTGCATCCTTATCAGCTTTTGAAGAGAATTATCTTTGGTGAGGTGGCGAAATGGTGATTCCGTTCGAGAATCATCGATTTGAGCGCATTAAACGATATCAACGACCTCTTGACTATGGTTATCCGGTATGTACCTTATCTCGAGCTATTTTGCAACTTGTTGTACGATTTTCCATGTTTTTTCGACACGTATGTGGCTATTTTGAATATTTCTGATTTTCGGCTTTATGTTTTAACGCTTTCGTTTTGCATGTTAGCGCTTTTGCATTGGATGTTAACGCTTTTGATAGTTTTAGCGCATTTGTTTGATTTGTTCACGCCTTTGTGATTTATGTTAGCGCTTTTGTTAAGTTAGCGCTTATGCTTTGAGTGTTTGTGCATATGTTAAAAAGGGTAGTACATATGACTGTTTCATGCTTTTGTTCCAAGGGTTAGCACTTTTGCGAAAAAAGGTTCACGCATATGTGTGTTTCCTTAAAAGAATAGCGCTTTTGTTAAAAAGATTACTGCTTTTGTTTCAGATGAATTTGTTTGATGTTGTTCATCTTAAAACATATTGATGATGTGATTGATGCATTTGGATGCGCAATTGTGATTGATAAGTATTTGATTCATGTCTTGATTGATAGAAATTTGATAATGTTGGTTGATAGGATAAGCAATTGATTGATTTGATTTGATTTGATTGATAAATTGATAGATTATCTCTAAGAAACTGATTTAGTTTCTGATGAAGAGCATTGCAGAGTTTGATTGAACTCATTTGATTGATAGAAAACCATGATTTGATAGTTTTAGGTTGATTTGATAGCCTGATTTGTTTCATTTGAAAAGATGTACCAACTACTGATGTGATAGATTAGTGATCTCTTTGATTGGATAGATAGATGAGTGATGATTGATAAAGATCAAATTCTCTGGTTAAATAGGAGAAACTCGATGTTCTCCAGTGTCGGGAGAAATTCCCAGCCATGCGCCACTTAGTGCCAAAGCTTACACAGGCTGAGATTAGACACGTAGATGACTGCGGATTACGCCATTTATTATATATGCCTGATATTACCCATAATAGGGGATTGTTGACTGCCTTAGCAGAGAGATGGCATAGCGAGCATAACACTTTCCACCTACCCACTGGTGAGATTAGTGTGACGCTCAAGGATGTGTATAGGATTCTTCACATCCCTATGACTGGTGGGTTAGTCCAGTATGATTTTCAGGATCGTGGAGGGGCTGAGGCTTGCAGAGCCATATTTGGTGATGAGAGAATTTCTAGATGAGAGATCTGATGGGAGAATATGATAATGTATTACAAGACTCTCCCAGTAATTCTTGCAGGTTTGATTAGCGGATTCATCAGTCTAGACAAGAGATCTCGAGGATTTGTTGTTGGTTGGGGTGAGATTCTTCTAAGCATGATGTAGCATCAGACTCGATATGTGTGGGTTTTTGTATGCTTGCTCATTTATATCATGATCTTCATTAGGTTGTTTTTGATGAGAGTTCTAGTCTGTCTATAGGATGCACACTTTTATAGATCTGGTGCTGGGAGCACATTGCTATTACTCATCCTATCCATCATAGAGTTTGTGGTGAGAGGCAGTTGTATGTCTATTTATATGCAGGTATCCTTACTTAGCATAAGCTAGGTAAGATGGAGTATTGGCGTTGGGTTCTGGATTCACTGGATAGTGTTATTTGGAGACCTTATATCGATTGTCAGTCATGGATGGATGATGCATGGAAATTACCATATATTATGCAAAGTAGATATCTCATTGGTCAAACTCCATACATTATTGAGCGGCAGTTGATTAGTCATATTTTGAGACAGTTTGGTATCATTCAGCACATGCCTACTAGTGTCATGATATATGCATGACGGTACAAGGATAGGCGAGATTGGGGATCGTCTTTGTTTTTTGAGATAGAACGCACAGAGTTTTTGGCTACTCCTAGGGTGGCTTATGATTTTAGATTTCACATTCTAGATCCTGGGGTTACTGTAGATTATGCTCAATACATGCTTGTACACCCATTTCCTCATTACCAATCCAGCAGACCCTCCTCCCAACTCCGGAGATGAGGAGGACGATTTAGATGATCCCATCATTAGGAGATGGAGATGAAGACAAGATTAGAGATGCTCAGGAGGTCAGAGGTGATGGAGATAAGGGAAGAGATGGAGGTGGAGGTGGTAGGAGACCTAGACAGAGAGGAGGTTGATTGAGAGTCCGTGGAGGATCTTTTGGACCAGTTGGCAGAATTGGGAGACCACTTCCCATGGGTGGGAGAGATGCAAGACAGATTGGTAGGGATACTGGCAGAGCAAGCATGAGATCAGTGAGAGGGTTACCCTCTACAAGAGGAGATAGGATTACTGGACTGGATGGGGGTTGCGGGAAAGGCATTGATTTTGGTCAAATTTAACCAAACCCTAGGTTTATTTCAGCTCATGGTGGAGAGGATGAGGATCTAGAGGATCATGTTTCACTTATTAGACGATGGGTTCTGAGAGGTACTCGGGTTGAGATTTCAATAGGTGGATAGGGAGGTGGAGATGAGGGGATTGAGGGTTATGTTCCTCAACATGATGTGCTATAGCAGGATACCTTGGAGAGTCTCAAAGCACAGATAGAGTAGATTAGAGCACAGGTACAGACACTCATGACAGAGAGACAGGGCTATTAGGAGATAGTAGGATACTCAGGGTCTCCTTGATCACATTCAGCAAGTTGGATCGGGCACTCTCAGTTGATACCGTTAGAGCACTATTTCAGGTCAGGAAGGAGACATCACATTGACGACGATTATATGAGGATTTACTCGCAGAGAACCAGAGGGTAGGTAGCTATCATACCACTATGAGGATGGATACTAGCAGTGGTGGAGTCATGGGACCTCCTCAGAGGAGTGGTGATCATGCAAAATAGGCATCTGGAGGATATTATCACCCACAGCCACAGAGACAGACAAAGTCGGGTGGTAGTGGTACAAAACAGCCTTGACTTGATTTATATTGATGAGGCACTTGTATTTTTTATCTGATATCATTGTATACTTGGACATTTTATTATTTTATTATGATCTATATGCAAACGTGGACTCTATATGATGATCTTTTATGATGCATGTTACTCTATATGATGATGATCTATATGCATTGATTACATGGATGATGTTCTTTTCTTTTTACGATGATGATGTTCTATATGATGCAATGATGAATGCTTTTGATTTTTTTTATTTTGATGATCATGAATGCAAATGAAAATGATTACTAACTTAAATGATGCAAATGCAATGATATATATGGGAATGCAAATGAATGACTAATTTTATTTCATTTTTAATGTGTAGGATGATGTAAATGCAAATGATCTACATGAAAAAAAAAAATTACTTTTATATGTAATGCTTATAATGATTATGAATCTAAGTGCAAAGATGCAACTAAATGACTTTAATGGAATGCACTCAATAATAATGCAAATAATAATGATGATATACTACATGATTATGTTAGGCCCAATATGGAAAGCTAATGTACTGAGAGGGGAGGGATGAATCAGTACTCCAAAACTTTTCTTCAATAATAACTTTACTGTTATGCATAAACCGAATAGTGCAGTAACATAATATAAAGCTAAAACAAATAGATAACAATCATACATGATTCACTCCATAACACATATATTTTGGTTACGCATAAACTCTTGGTTAGAGAGAAAAACTGCGGTGGGGATGGCACCCACAACTTCACTACTACAATAATAAAGAGTGCTCGGTTAGAGCTACATGTTTAGCTATTTCTGATAGCTTACCCTATTAGGAGTAACAAGATCTGTTAGATCTACCTTGCTAAAGGATTTCACAACACGTCATCTAAATGATGCACCTGGTTAGAGGCTTTACAATTTATAGACTTGATTAGAGTCGTTTACCTTGTTAAAGGTTTCTCTTACAACTTCAAAATATTACAATAAAATCATTACAAATATCTGCAACTTTACATCTGGAATGTTATAACAGATTCTATGTGCTCAGAATAAGTTACCTTGCTTATAGAATACCTCGATAACCCATATAGTAACTCGGTAAACCCTTTTGTTTACTCTGTTCTTCAACTGTTTTCTGAAAACCTTCTCGGTGACCTCTGTGTCTTTGTAACAGTCTTCTTACACTCATGCACACACACACACTTTTTAATTCTTAACTCATGCTATATAAATAGATCTCTTATAATGGTGATCCATTCATTGCTTCGATCTTACAAATATGATTTATTGAATGAATAACCATGCAAGATATTTCATTGGTTAGATGACCTCAAAATCATACACAATCTTTAAGTGCAATTTCCAATGTGATAACGATTAGATGTGCCTCGATTTTGTAACACATTTTCATATGTATGTCCAGGTTCAATGAATCTAGTAACACGTTTCACTCAGTGTGTCATCTTTGTTGCTCGGTAGACATGAACTGATACTCGGTAGACAGCTCGGTGTATACTACGTTTTGAGACTACTTTCTTCTGTAACCGACTAGACTGTGCATACCAACTGAATATCTCAGTAGAGATAACCGACTAGAGTATATAGTATAACTTTGACATGAAACTAATGGCAACTTGATAAGTAGTAATAGATTAATGAAATGCACTTAATGGAATGCAAACTAAAGCAATGATTGAAATGCAACTAAACGAAAATGGATGATGATTAAAATGATTCTAAAAATGAATGCACCTACAATGATCAAATGCAAATTATTTTTGTTTGTCCAAGTATACTCAATCTTTATTTATGACTGTTGATTTATGAATGAAATGAAATGCTTATAATGCAACTGATAATGAATGCTTATAATGCAAACGAATAATGAGCTAATCTAAAATGATCTAACTAAAAATGATTCTACCATTCTTCATATGATGTCTTGTAACAGTGCTTGATTTCATCATTGAGCTTCTTCTTTTTTAAATGTTGTAAGAAAATACAAGCAACTTGACTTCAATATGACCTAAGTATTTCTTACATGGATTTTGATATAGAAAGTTAATACAAGCAACTTGATATAATGAATCAAGATGACCTGGGTATTTCTTGCAGAACATACAAGGATTATCTTCTTTCGTGTATGATGTGAAACATCCTCCTTGATCTTTTGTCGATCATATCCTTAAACAAGTACATACCTTAATAAGAGATAAACCATAGACAACAATCAAAAGAAAATAATCATGCCCCATCATAGCTTCTCTAGTCATGGACATCCTTGAGTCACATAGAGTACATGATTGGCAATAAAATCAAGATATAAACACTGAATCTTGTATGTCATTCGCATGTTCTCATGTTCATTAATTGATATAATCATCTTGATGAATGATCATTGATAATCTGTTATTACTTGCTGGTTGATTCTTTGTATCCTGAGTTTCACGATTAAGTTGTTATAAAAGGCCTTGATCTCCATTTCTTTGTTGCTCGTTATCTCTTTCAAAATCTTAGGTGTTTTTGGTTTTTCTAAGTTTTTTGAATGTTTTGGATTTTCAAAGATTCAAAAGATCACCTTAGCAAAAGGAATTAGGATTTTTCCCCCAATGGAAACAAAAATTTATTATGGATGTATGAGTAATGATCAAGATCCAAACCATGGTGCGATACAAATGTAGATTGATTGATTCTGATAAAATCTAAGACAGTGACTATGATAAGTATGCCAAATATTGATAACTGTTGGTAAGCTGCATATTTTCTGCTAATGGTTCAGAGCAATTGATGTGAAAGATGAAAAATGGATGAGCTAGATAGATGGAAGCGGTGGATGCGATAGGATGGAGTGGATAGGTGTACAAAGCGATCTCATAGATGGAAGAACTCACTTTTTAGATAGCGCCTATTTACCAGTTTTCCACTATCTAAATTTATTGTATTTTTTCATATTTTGATTTTTTTTTTCTTTTTTATTGTTTTATGCTTTTTAGGAATTTTATGCTTTTTCTGATTTTTACTGATTTCTTCAGGGCTTTATATGCTTTTTATTGATTTTTTCCTGAACTTTATATCTCAAGCATAGAATTTCTTGAGATGGGTAGAATTGATAGGTTCATCAAACCAATCACCTTCAGGGGTAGATAATTTGTATGCTCTTGAGCCATATGTTGCTACCATGACAAAAGGACCTAGCCAATTTGGTTCAAATTTACCCTTATTTTCTCGGTCTTGTTGATTTCTCGGATTCTCCCTTAGAACTATATCTCTAATGTGTGGTTTTACTCTATGATTATAACTTCTTTCCATTCTTTGTTGATATACCTTCAAATGATCTGTTGCATTTTGGCGACGTTCTTGAATTAGCTCAAGTTCTTGAAGTCTAGAGATTCGTTGTTCTTCTTTTGGTATAAGACCTTTCAAGGAAACTCGTAGAGAAGGTATCTCTACTTATATTGGTAATATGGCTTCTGATCCATAGACTAAGCAATATGGAGTTGCCCCCATTGGTGTGCAGATGCTGGTTCGGTATGCCTAAAGAGCAGGATTTAGCCGAATGTGCCAATCTTTTCCAGCTTCATTGATTGTTTTCTTCAAGATTTTCAAGATAGTTCTGTTTGATGCCTCAGCTTGACCATTTCCTTGTGGATAACATGGAGTAGAATACCTATGTTGGATATGGAATTTCTCACATAGTTCCTTCACATCTTGATTCTTAAATGGTCGTCCATTACCAGTGATAATGGTCATAGGAACTCCATAGCGACATATTATATAATTCAAGATGAATGATGATATTTGTTTTCCTGTCACTTTTGTCAAAGGTACTCCTTCAATCCATTTAGTGAAATATTCAGTAGCAGTCACAATGAACTTATGTCCATTAGAGGATGATGGATTTATCTTACCTACCAAATCAAGGCCCCATTGAGAAAATGACCATGATCCTACCATAGGATACAAGTCTTATGCTGGTGTGTGAATGAGATTCCCATGGATCGGGCATTGTTTGCATTTCTTGGCATATGTGAATGAATCTCTCTCCATACTAGGCCAATAGTAACCCATACGAAGAAGTTTCTTAGCCAGTGTTAATCCACTTGAGTGTGTGCCATAAATACCTGCGTGAACTTTGTTAATAACTTTCTCAGATTCTTCTTGTTCAAGACATCTCAATAAAGTGCTATCTAGACCTCGCCTATATAAGGTATCAACAATAATAGTATAGCAGGATGACTGATGGATAAAATTTCTTCTCTGATTGCGGGATAAGTTGGGAGGAAGGATATTCTCTTTTAAGTACTGATAAGTTTGGCCGAATAAGGATTGTCTAGTTCCCGATATATGGCAAATCATGTAGGTATGTTGGGATTGAATGGTAGGGGTTAAGATATCTTCCACCAGGAATTCATAACATTGTTGATTCTCCTGATTCTGCAAGAGAGATTCTATTGTAGCCATTGCATCTGTTGCTTTATTCTCATTTCTTGGGATCTCAGTGAATGATACTTCTTCAAAGTGTTCTTTAAACTCTTCTACCAACTATTTGTAGGGCATGAGCTTGTCATCCTTAGTTTGATAATCATCATTTATTTGGTTGATGATAAGTTGTGAGTCACCATAGACATGCAATTCCTTGATATTCCATTCAATAGCTATTTTGAGACCAATAGTCAATGCTTCATATTCCGCAGTATTATTTATGCATGGAAACCACAGTCTATATGATTTTGGAATTATGTGTCCCTAAGGTGAGATGAATAAAATTCTTGCGCTTGATCCATATTGTGTATAAGAACCATCAAAGTACAACTCCCAAAATTTTGTACTTATTGTCAAAATGTCTACATTGGGAAATTCAATATGCAATGGTATGTCATCTTGTAAAGGTGCTTTAGCTAATTGATCAGCAATGACCTATCCTTTGATAGCTTTTCAATCAATATATTCTATATCAAACTCACTTAGTACCATAACCCACTTTGCCAGTCTGCCTGTCAAAGTCGAATTGTTCAGCAAATACTTTAGTGGATCTATTTTTGCTATCAATTTCACATAATGAGTCAGCATATAATGTCGTAGCTTCTAAGTTGCAAATACCACTTCTAGGAATGTCTTCTATTGATATATAATTCAATTCATAGCCAAAAAGTGTTATATTGATGTAATACACTGCTCTTTCTTTTCCTTCTTCATCATGTTGCACTAGGAGAACTCCTAATGATACATTTGTTGCTGACATATAAAGTAACAATGGTTTCCCTTTGATTAGTGATACAAGTACTAGAGGATTCATGAGATATTCTTTGATTTGCATAAAAGCCTCTTCACACTTCTGGTCCCATTTGAATGGAACGTTCTTATGTAAAAGATGAGTGAATGGATGACATCTATCTGCTAATTAAGAGACAAATCTTCTGATTGATTGCAATCTTCCTTGTAAAGAACGCAATTGACTTATGTTCCTAGGTGACTCCATTTCCATGATAGCTTTGACCTTTTTATGGATCTACTTCAATTCCACGAGCTGATATAATGTACCCAAGAAGTTTTCTAGAGGTTACTCCAAATGCACATTTCTTTGGATTTAATCTTAACTGATATCTTTCAAGCCTATCAAAGATCTTTCCCAAGATGTTCAAATGTTCTTTCTTGTATGATATTTTGCAAGTATATCATCTACATAGTCTTCCATAAATGTATGCATCATATCATGGAAAACTATTGTCATAGCTCTTTGATAAGTTGCTCCTGCATTCTTAAGCCCAAATGGCATAACATTCTAGCAGTAAGTACCCCATGCACAGGTGAATATTGTCTTTTCTTGATCTTCAGGGGTGATTCTTATTTGATTGTATCCTGAGAATCCATCCATTAATGAAAACATCTCATGTCCTGTTGATAAATCCACAATTATATCAATGTTGGGTAGTGGGAAATCATCTTTGGGACATGCCTTGTTCAAATCTCTGAAATAGGTGCACTCTTATAAATTTATCTAGCTTTGACACTGGCACAATGCTTTAAACCCATTCTGAATAGGCAATAAGTCTTATGAAACCCACATCTAATAGTTTCTTTAGCTCAGCTTTTACAAGGAGAGCAATGTGTGGATGCATCTTCCTTAGTTTTTGTTTAACTAGTTTTGCTTTTAGATCCATATTGAGATGATGCATGATAAGATCTTGATGAAGTCCTAGCATATCTGCATAGGACCAAGCAAAATTTATCTGTCTTTGTCTGAAGAATTTTATGTATTCTTTCCTCTCTTCATTTGATAATGATGCAGCAGAATGAAGTATCTTGGGATCCTTTGGTGTTCCAATGTTTATTGCTTGTGTTGGTTCTATTAGAATAGAGGATCTCTCCTAAAAATATGCAAGGAGGATGTCAAACTTTCCATCTTCTGGCACCTCAAAGAGATTTTCACCGTCAGATGCGTCCTTTATTTTTCTTCCTGATTGATCTAGTGTTGCCATGAAATGGTTTTCAGCACTAGGTCTTTTTCCTTGTTTTATTTCAATTTTGCGACTGGAAAGTTTGGTATTCTCCTGACTATAAGAAACGTTACTTGATTCTATGATGGAAGATATCTTAGGTGTTATGGGTTAAACAATATTAAGATACACAGCTAAGTCATGGTCATTGGAAAAGACATCCAATTCAGGGTTTTCTAAGTTATCCCAACCAATTAGTTATGGATGAAGAAGGGGTAAGTCATAATCATCGTCATTGTTAGGTGCTTCAAGGTTCATGACATAATAGTCATAATTGTTGGTATTTTGGTATGGTTTTGTCATTGATGTCAACACCTACTAAAACACTAGCAATTTGGAGATCTAGCAGCATTCACCGGCAAGCAAGTAACTATTGCACAGTTACTGGTATATGGTTCACTGGCAGGATATAATGATCACCGGTACTCAAAATTATGTGGAAGACACTTGGTAATGTCGAAGACATCTTTTGGACATCTTGTCCTGGAGTTTTGTTCATTGGTACATTCATATTTGCATATTTGCTTTTACCGGCAAATAGGTCCACGATTACCTAGTGTTACATCGGCAAGAAAGGTTGCTTGCTATAGCAGTCATGCTAAGGAAATGATTAATTATTGTTGTAAATACATTAAGTTGACATGTTCAATCGGTTATTGTATCAGATATTATATTGTTTGTAAAAAAATTTATTGTAATATCTTCTACAGCCGACCTACTAAAATTGGTCTTAGGTTATCGTATAAATGTAAGATCTTAATTGTAAGATCGAATGTGGAATGCGAAAAAGAATTTTGTGAAGGTATATGTGACATTAAGCAGAGCTATACATGAAGACATCATTTGAAGGTGAAGCTAGATTTTTGAGAAAGCATATTAGCATTACACCGGTATTGAATCCAACATATGAAGATGCTATTTTGTGCAGTACATTCTTATTGGATTAAACCATCCAACTGTAGTCAGTGTGACTCCCATTTTGTGATTGAGCAGTGAGCTCTAGGCTATTGGCCTTTCTGCATGTGCAGACCCCATTTATGTACACTTACTATCTACAGTAGTATCATCTGATTGTGGGTAAGGTTTCCCACCGTGGTTTTTCCCCTTACAGGGTTTCCACGTACAAATATTGGTGTCATGTGTTGTGGATGACTTTGTGTTTATGTTTCATGCATTAATCTTTACCGGTATAGCTATTAACAGTTAAAACTATTTACCGACATACTTAACTCGTTTACCAGTATTAAGCATTAAGTTGGTTAAGTTGTTTTTGGTTTGAAATTAGCTGACAACTGATTCACCCCCCCCCCCCCCCTTCTCAGTTGTCTCCAGGACCTAACAATTGGTATCAGAGCTTAGTCCTCTTTTGCAGAAGTTTAACTTGAGGAGATCAAATGTCTACTAATTATTTCAGGAAGGACAGTCCTAAACTTGATGGAACCAACTATGGCATATGGAAGATCAGAATGGAGACATGTCTAAATTGCATTGGCAAAGATGTCTGGGAAGTTACAGAGAAAGGTTACACTACTGCTGTATCTGGTCAGCCCAGTCCAACTACCTTGGCTAAAGATGAGGAAAATGATTGCAAAGCAAGAGAAGCACTTTTGAGCGCATTATCAGATCAACAAATCATGGGATTATCAGATAGGTCTACTACTAAAGCTATTTGGGATCATTTGGAAACACTGAATGAAGGAGATTCCACAGTCAAAATTGCTAAATTTGAAAGCTTCTGGGTCAGGTATGAACATCTAAAAATGGAAGAAGTTGAAAGGATTTCTGCTTTTATGGAAAGAGTAAATGAAATTGTTTTGGGTATTAAATATTGTGGAGGAACCTTAAGTGAGGAAGAAATTGTTTCAAAAATATTAAGAGGATTGCCACCGGCATATAAAATGAAGGTTGCTGCTATAAATGAGTTAAGAACAATGCCTAACACATCAGTAACTAGGGATACATTGATTGGGAAACTTTCAGCTTTTGAAATTGAAGAATTTGGTCATGTTGCTACTATAAAGATAGATTTAGCCTTTAAAGAATCAACATCATCTTCTCCATCATTTGACAAATCTGATTGGAAAGCCTTTTATGCAAGAGAACTTAAAGAAAGCAGGAAAGAAAATGAAGAACTTGAAGAACTTGAAGCACTATTTGCAAGGAAAATGCCTAAAGGTCCAATTGGAAGTAAGTATGAAGGTAAAGCACCCTTTAAATGTTTTAATTGCAATAAGATTGGTCATATGGCTTCGAGATGCCCTGATAGACATGCTAGACTAAGAGAAGAAGTTAGAAAGACATACAAACCTAATCCTGAATATCAGAGATACAAATTCAAGAAGAACAAAGAAAAATCTTGTTACATTGTTGATGAAGGTGTGACTGATGATTTTGATGAGGATCCAACAGACAATGGATGGGTTTTTGTTGCTATAACAGAAGATCAACCGGCACCTACTATTCAACCAGTAGAACAAGCCCTAGTAGCTAAAGTTGAAATAAAGGATGAATGGATCATTGACTCAGGATGCTCACATCATATGACAAGAGACAAAGGTAAATTCTTGAACTTTCAAGAATACAATGGAGGTTTAGTAAGATTTGGAGATGACAAAGCCTGTTCAATCAAAGGTAAGGGTACAATATCTCTTGATGGTAAGCATAACACTGACAATGTCTACTATGTTGAAGGATTAAAGCATAATCTTTTAAGTGTTGGTCAATTAGTTGAGAAAGGATTTCACTTACAATTTAAAGTGGAAAATGCAAAATGATGAATAGAACTGGTTTGGAAATTGCAACCGGTAATCAGACTAGAGGTAATATCTTTCATTTGAATAGTAGTGAAAAGACATGCTTGATTGCACATATACATGAAAGTTGGTTATGGCATAAGAGACTCTGTCATGTAAACTTTGATTGCATGGTAAAGATCAGTACTTCTAAGGCAGTTAGAATCTACCTAAAATTGTCAAACCTCATAACACTATATGCAAGGAATGTCAATTTGGAAAACAAGTTAGAGCTAGTTTCAAAAGTATTCCAGAAAAATCCAATAATGCTCTTGATTTGATTCACACTGATTTATGTGGTCCAGCTAGAACTAAAAGCTTACAAGGTGATAGATATTTCATGCTAATCATTGATGACTATTCTAGAATGTCTTGGGTTACTTTTCTCAGAGAAAAATCAGAAGCACTTGGAAAGTTTAAACTATTCAAAGCAATAGTTGAAAATGAAACCGGTAAGAAAATCAAATGTTTAAGATCAGATCAAGGAGGAGAATTCACATCTAAGGACTTTAATACATTCTGTGAAGTGAATGGAATTAGAAGACAGCTATCAGCAACTCGGACACCATAGTAGAATGGAGTTGTTGAAAGGAAAAATAGAACTATCTTGGATGCAGCAAGAAGTATGTTATCAGAAGAAAATTTACCACATGTGTACTGGAGAGAAGCAGTCAGCACAGCGGTCTATACATTCAACAAAGTTCACATCAAAGGTGAAACCGGTAAGACCCCTCATGAACTATGATTTGGTAATACTCCTACTCTTAAATATTTCAGAATCTTTGGAAGTAAATGTTATATTAGAAGAGATGAGTATATTGGCAAATTTGATCCTAGAAGTGATGAAGGAATATTTCTTGGTTATTCATCTAAGAGAAAGGCATATAGATGTTTTAACAAGAGATTGCAGAAAATTGTTGAGAGTACAAATGTAAAAATTGATAAAAAATTCAGAGGAACTTCAAGGTATATAGACTCTGAACCGGCAATAGAAATTGTGACAAATGAACCTACACCAAATCCACTGGTACAAAATGAAGATCCAATTACCCTGGTACCATCTGAGGATTCCACAATAACTGAAGAACAACAGCAAACAAAGACACCCCGGTATGTAAGATTGAATCATTCTGAAGATCAGATAATTGGAAACAAGTTTAAAGGAGTTATGACAAGAGGAAGATTGGCAAATAAAGAGGTATGTCTTATTTCTCAAATAAAACCATCATCTATTAATGAGGCATGTGAAGATAAATTTTGGATTAAAGCTATGGAAGAAGAATTAGAACATATTGAGAAAAATAACACTTGGACATTAGTTCCCCGACCTAAAGATAAAAATGTAATTGGAACCAAATGGGTATTCAGAAACAAACTTAATGAAGATGGTAAAGTTGTCAGAAATAAAGCAAGACTAGTGTGTAAGGGATATTCTCAGAAAGAAGGAGTTGACTACAATGAAACCTTTGCACCGGTAGCTAGAATTGAGGCAGTCAGATTATTCTTGGCTTTTGCAACACACAAGAACTACAAAGTTTATCAAATGGATATTAAATGTGCATTTTTGAATGGAGATCTTGAAGAGGAAGTATACATTGAACAACCTGATGGATTTTCTTTTACAGATGACAATGATATGGTTTGCAGGTTAAGGAAAGCTCTGTATGGACTGAAACAAGCCCCAAGAGCTTGGTATGCAAGATTGGATAAGTATCTTTTAAAGATTGGTTTTACTAAAGGAAATGCAGACAGCAATTTATATTACAAAATAACTAATGATGACATCTTGATTATAGAAGTATTTGTTGATGATATAATCTTTGGAGGAGAAGATGGTTTATTTAAGGAATTTTCTACTAAAATGCAGCAAGAATTTGAAATGTCTATGATTGGAGAAGTAAAAAAAAAATTAGGATTGCAGATTTCACAAACTGGCAAAGGTATATTCTTGAGTCAATCCAAATACTTAAAAGAGTTACTAAAGAAATTTGGGATGGAGAACTCTAAACCGGTAAGCACACCTATGACTACAAATGACAAATTATCTCAAAGGGATGAATCTACACCTATTAATCCAACTAGATACAAATCTATGATAGGAGGTTTATTGTATTTGACACAAACCAGACCTGATATTATGAATGCAGTATGTATTGTTTCAAGATTTCAAAGTAATCCTAGAGAAAATCATGAATCAGCAGTAAAAAGGATTTTTTGGTACTTACAAGGCACTATAAATCTTGGATTATGGTATCCTAGAGATGAAAACTTTGAATTATGTGCATACACAGATGCAAATTGGGCAGGAGATGTGGATGATAGAAAAAGCACCACCGGCGGAGCATTCTTTCTTGGAAAGAGATTAGTTTCTTGGTTGAGTAAGAAACAAAGTTGTACATCTTTATCAACAACAGAATTAGAATATGTTGCAGCAGCAACTAACTGTACACTGGTACTATGGCTTAAGCAAATGTTAAAAGACATAAAGGTAAAATGCAAGGAACCTATTACCATATATTGTGATAACACTGCAGCAATTGATATATCTAAGAATCCAGTACTACATTCTAAAACAAAACATGTTTCTATCAAACTGAATTTTCTAAGGGAAAAAGTTGAAGAAAAAGAGATAAAACTGGTTTATGTGAACACTAAAGAACAACTTGCAAATATTTTCACAAAACCTTTGCCTAAGGAGACTTTTGAATATCTCAGAGATCAGCTTGGAGTCATACCACCACCAGTAGAGACTTAGATAGTTGATGATTATCATCAACCGACAGAATTAAAAGACAAAACTTTTACTCCGGTCTTTGATGAGGAAGCTACCACCCAGGGGGAGTGGTTGGTATTTTGTATATGAACTTGGTATTATTGTAACTTTGGCATTTGATGTCAAAGGGGGAGAGATATCTATGGAAAAAAACATTATCTTTTGGAGAAATTGGTATGGATGGTATGGAAACTTTGGAAAACACATGTTGCTCCCAGGGGGAGAGATTGTTGTTTGGGAGAGATTATTACTCTCTGATTTCTGGTTATAATCTTTTTAGAGATTGTTGGTTTTTGATACTTGGCATTTCTGTTTTGGCACTTTGATGGTTTTTCCATCTTGTGTTGCCATCAATGCCAAAGGGGGAGATTGTTGGTATTTTGGTATGGTTTTGTCATTGATGTCAACACCTACTAAAACACTAGCACTTTGGAGATCCAGCAGCATTCACCGGCAAGCAAGTAACTACTGCACAATTACTAGTATATGGTTCACCGGCAGGATATAATGATCACTGGTATTCAGAATTATGTGGAAGACACTTGGTAATGTCGAAGACATCTTTTGGACATCTTGTCCTAGAGTTTTGTTCATTGATACATTCATATTTGCATATTTGCTTTTACCGGCAAATAGGTCCATGGTTACCTAGGGTTACACCGGCAGGTTTATCTTTTCTAGATCAGCATGGCACGCTAAGGAAATGATTAGTTATTGTTGTAAATGCATTAAGTCGACATGTTCAATCGGTTATTGCATCAGATATTATATTGTTTGTAAAATTTTTTTATTGTAATATCTTGTAGAGCCGACCTACTAAAATTGGTCTTAGGTTATGGTATAAATGTAAGATCTTAATTGTAAGATCGAATGTGGAATGCGAAAAAGAATTTTGTGAAGGTATATGCGACATTAAGCAGAGCTATACATGAAGACATCATTTGAAGGTGAAGCTAGGTTTTTGAGAAAGCATATCAACATTACACTGGTACTGAATTGAGCATATGAAGATGTTTTTTTGTGCAGTACATTCTTATTGGATTTAACCATCCAACTGTAGTCAGTGTGACTCCCATTTTGTGATTGAGCAGTGAGCTCTAGGCTATTGGCTTTTCTTCATGTGCAGACCCCATTTATGTACACTTACTATCTGCAGTAGTATCATCTAATTGTGGGTAAGGTTTCCCGCCATGTTTTTTCCCCTTACAGGGTTTCCACATACAAATATTGGTGTCATGTGGTGTGGATGACTTTGTGTTTATGTTTCATGCATTAATCTTTACTGTTATAGCTATTAACTGTTAAAACTATTTACCGGCATACTTAACTGGTTTACCGGTATTAAGCATTAAGTTGGTTAAGTTGTTTTTGGTTTGAAATTAGTTGACAACTGATTCACCCCCCCCCCCTCTCAGTTGTCTCCGGGACCTAACAATAATTTGGCGTAGAGAATGTATTGTCATAGATAGAATGATCTTGAGGATAGTCTCCCTCAAGTGTTCTCCAATTAGTTCTAAGAAAATCAATATTAGTATTTTTTAGTTCACACTAAAGTGACTCTTCATCTGACATTTGTCCCTTAAATGAATGGATTATATCAACACACACATCTTTAAAAACTGCAAGTTCCTTCTTGATTAATTTCAATAGATTCATTTGTATTTTGAAGTTGGCATACTTGTGTACATGATATAGAGGATTCTTTTGCTAGCTTTTGTCTTCTCTCGAACTCAGCTTCTTTTGGACTAATAGTCAATCCTACTTGACTATCTCTTAGTTCTTCTATGGTTCTTTCATACCTTAGTACATCTTGCTCCTCATTTGATAGAAATATGATATTTCCTGATGCTTGATCCATATCTATTTGTGCTTCTTGTGGTGCTACTTCTTGGTCTTTTTCATCCTCTTTCTTTTGTTGTCTTGTATATGCCTCTTTTCTCTGGATTCTGAGTTCTTCTTGTCTTCTTTCTAACTCTATCTTTTGTTTTGTAAAAGACAAATCTTCATTTGTGATAGCTTCTTGTTCTTCGTTCTTTTCTTCACTTGATATACTAGATGATACATCTGGACCCCATTCATATTCATTTGAATCTATCTTTGAACCATTGTCTAGGATTACACCACTGTACCATATAGGAATATTGTATGGTACAAAAAGTTTTATGATTTCTATCGTCTCTGCTTTTACTGCTTCTTGAATATCTTGTTCAGATTTTGCATTTTCTCGTATTCCTTGAACTTGTTTACAAGATTCTTCTTCTCTTTTGATTGCAATTTCTTCTTGTTGTTTCTCATATTCTTCTTGTTTTTTCTTACTGGCTACTATTTCTGCTGCTTGATGTAGCTTTTCTTGCCATTGTTCTTCTTTAGGGATTGATTTCTTTCTCCACTTTGGTTGTTGATAATTATGTTGCTTTTGATTTGGTTTTGAATATCCAAGTCCTGATTTATCTTCTTTAGATTGCGAGTGAGGACAAATAGGTTCTGAAATACCTTGATGTTACTTACCAATTGGTCCTTTTACTTCATATCCCATTTTTTGCATGATCTTATAACCATTGCCATATTACTCTACAGGAATATTGTCTTCTGCAGTTGTTGCTATAGTTCCATTTTCATCTTTATACAACCAACCAAGAATGTCCTTGTCTTCAGTTTCTTCTGCAAGTGTTCCAACTCTAACAAATGCTCCATTAAACATTTCATTTGATGTTTTTGAGATCCGTAGTTGGATATTTGTAGGCTTTCCATATGATTTAGGTGAAAGTGGAAATTTATGCAAAGAATATTTTCCCATTCCTTCATCATTTAATTTGAGCTTTTTCTCGAAAGTTTCCCATAACATTTATTGAAGTTCTTTGGTAGGATATATTGATTCTCTGTTATGTGGAACTCTAATATCTTGTGTTGGCTTCAAATTATTGCAATATTGGCTGGAGTCTACAATTATAGTGACCTCTTGTCCCTCATGGGGAAACTTTACACACTGGTGATATGTAGAAGGAACTGCTTGCATGTTGTGAATCTATGGCCTTCCTAGAAGAATGTTATAAGAGAGATTCAAATCTCAAACCTGACATAATGTATTCCTTTCCATAGGTCCTATTTTGATTGGTAACACCACAGTTCCTTTAGAAGAACGCTCCTCTTCATCATAAGCCTTCATGGTTATTTTCTTCTTTGGATCTACTACATGTTTTGAATATCCCAAAGCCTTTATTAAATTTAATGCATAAATGTTTAAGCCAGGTCCACCATCTATGAGTATGTGTTTGACATGAGTTTTATTAATGGTGACTTCAACATGTAAGGGAGCATTGTGAGGATGTTGCAAGGATGCATCATCATTTTCAAAAAATGATAAGCAATGAAGGGCTATAAGGTGTCCCACCATGTTTTGGAATTGATCTACATCCAAGTCTTTTGAAAATGTTGTTTCCATTAGAGCTTTTTCCAAAATTTCCTTATGCATACGTGAAACTTTGAGAAGTTCTAGAATTGATATTTGAGCCGGTATTCTTTGCAATTGTTCCACTAAGTTATATTGTCATGAAGTGGAGTTTGATTCATTTGTTATACCTATAAATGTGACCTTCGCTTTGCTTCTCATAATAACGTTGATTGGTTATGAAGGTGTGTTATCTTTAACGATGATGACATTTACCACATCATCATATGTATAAGTGTAGTTTACTTTGCCTTTGCCTTTGTCATCTTTTGATTTAGATTGTTCACCTTTTTTATAGTTTGTAAGCGGAATTTTGAAGGCTAGGTGTGATTTGTTTGTCTTATGGCTATCCACTGTGATAGTTACATTATCGATCAAATCTTGGATAAGGTGTTTCAATCTTTGACAATCATTAGTTTGGTGTCCTTTATTTTGATGGTAATTGCAAAAATGATTGTCGTTCCACCAATTTGGTTTGATTTGTGGTTCATAACTTCTTACTTCTGGTAAAATAATTAGTTTGTTTGCAAGAAGAGTTTTTAAAGTTGATTCCAAGGGTTCTCCAATGTTTGTGAATTTCCTGTGAGGATTGGAGAAGAAAGACTTGGATTTATTGTTTTCTTGATTGTTATTTCTTGGGATTTGACTCGATAGATTAAATATTGGTTGTTGTTTCGTAGCATTATTATCGTCATTTCCTCCATTGATGACATTCCTATTCTTTGACTAGAACTTGGGTTTGTCATTGTTTTTGTTATTGTTGTTGTGATTTTTGTTGTTGTTGTTGTTGTAAGAATTATTGTAAAGCTTTAGCTCTCCTTTTTTTACCATCGCGTCTTCTATTTTTAGACCATTCTCAATCATCTTGGCGAAAGAAGGAGGACATTGCATTTTTAGATGATAACTCATTTCACTGATAATATTCTGAATGAATACGTCCATTTTTATTGATCAAGTACATCTCTTGGATACCTATTAAACATTCATTTTCATCGTTGCAAGAAGATCATGAAAGATTCACCATTCTTTTGTTTAACATTGCATAAATCCAGCACTGTTATCTCATTCCTTACATTGTAGGAGTATTGTGAAATAAACCTATTCACGAGTTCTTCAAAAGATTTGATTCCAGATGATAATCTGGAGAACCATTCCATTGATTGTCCATTTAAACTCATAGGCAATAGACACATTAGGTAAGTTTTGTCATGGGCAAATTCCATACTCATAGTACAAAACTCCCTAATGTGATCTTGAGGATCAGATTTCCCATCGTATTTGTCATATTTAGGGATCTCGCAATGTTGTGGAAATGGTATCATATTCAAACATTTATCAAAAGGATACAGGCAGATATCTTCCAATGAATACTTCTTGGATCTTGTTCCATTCTGCATATCTTATATCTGTTGTTGTAGAGTTTGCATTTGCTAAGTGAGATTTAACAATGGATTATCTATACGGTTTCTCCTTGTCTCTTCGCAAGTTCTTCTATCACTATGTTCTCTTCTTGTGTCATCGTGTTCTTTTCTTGTTTTTTTCATGACTTTATTTGTTTATATCTTCAATATTTGGATCATCTGTGTTTTGAGTATTACTTGTTTCCGCATCTTGTTTCAAGCCTTCTATGTTAAAGTCTTGTGGCAATTTAGCTCCTGATTTTGCCAACATCAAAAGATATTTTTCTTTTTGCTTTGCTAATAATTTTTCCATTAGTCTATCAAATTTGAAATCTTGCTCAAGGTCTCTAATGGTGTTATTGACTGCTTCTTCATCAACAGATGTATACCCAAAAGTGTGGAACGTATAATTATCTTCTTCTTCCATTTGTTTTTGTTGTTTTCTGAGTTGTTCATATTGAGCTCTAGTCCAAACTGGCATGTGATTGTTTCGAAACTTTTGAAATGTTCTAAAGATGACTCAATAGGTGATTATTGGTTTAGGAAGGTATGCTTTGTTGATTTTACCACTGTTGTTTGTTCATTGTGATAAAGCATCTCTTTGTTGAAAAGTACGTCCTTGCAAAATTTCTTCGTCAAATTCTGTCCCGTAGCCACATAAATAGTGATGAAAATGGTGTAGGAATGTCCTATATTTTAATAAGATCTTGCGATTGATATACAAGAATCTTATCCTTCTCTAAGTAGCTTTATAACTAGGTTTTCTTTTCTTACGACGATACATAAAAGTCATATAAGCATATGATATTTTACATGTTTGCTTGATTCCAATGTGAGAGCAATTCTGATTTTGATATAACTTAGGTTAAAAATAAGAAAGATATATCCAAGGTAATGAACACAAGGTGGATTGATCAAGTTTCGTGATAGAGGATTTGATACATCCTGATGAGAAACTGACAATGATGTTGATTTTTGCACTTAAGATGTTTGAATCAATAGCTTGTTGAATATTTTATGCTTATGGAAACCTTTTGGAAATAGCCTGTTGGATTGGTGACCTAGTTATCAAACTAGTTTGAAAATGTGGGATAGTTTAAAAACAATTCTACTCAAGAAGTATTTTGATACTGACTTTGAAATTTTGGTTTGATATGCTTTGTCTCAGATGTGAGAAAGCATTTGTGTTAACTTTTTTGGTCAAAAGTGCTAACTTATGGGATAAGAGCGCTATTTTGTTGCTTGAAAGAGCTACTCTGACTATGTTTCAAGGATTCTTTTCAAATTTTCCAGCAAGTTGTTGGATTTTTTCTCATCTCTAGATGATGACTTTCTTCAACTTTTTGACCATTCTGAGCATGTTATAGACATAGAAGACACAATGTTTGAAAAAAAAATGCACAAGCAAGTACAAATCTTAGGGCAGGTTGAGACAATAATTGTTGAATCTCACATGGGGTTTCCTCAGAGGCTACGCTATTCAAAGTGGATATTTAGATGCTTGACCCCACTGGCTCCACCCTTGGCACTCACTTCTCTGGGGCAGCCAAACACCAGTTTCCATGAAAACTCCCCATGGAAAACTTTATATCTCTACTAAGAACCATATGTGTGTGAGAAGCTTCAGAGGTTCGACCTCCTGCCTCAACAATTAGAAGGATTTTGGCAACTAGTACAAGTGGTTTTTAGTAAAGGCTTCTGATCATGTGGCCATACATGTGACACTTTTAGCTATGTAAATACAGAAGGTTCCCAGCCTATAGAGGTTACACTCCATAGAGTTTATGGGGAAACATAGTGTCGGTATGAACTTATCAGCACATGTTGCTTGTGAATTTCGTCACAAACACAATTTATTTAGAGTGCATCAGAAGGACTCAGTATTAGCCCATTTCTACTTTGGGTCATACCCCTCTCACTGGCCCCCTCAAGGTAGCTTGGGAAGGAGGCCCTCTAAAGGTTACACACATAAAAGAAATTAGGCCTAGTTTTGTGATCATCATATGAAGGTGAGAGCATACTTACCTACTACTTCATCAAGCATGAAAAACACAAGTTTATTTTAGCCTCCTAAAGTCTATGTGCAACTACTTTAAAGAAGTCACTCAAAATGCAAGTTGCATGTTGTCAATTTATCCCCTTAGTTAATCTAAATGAGCAAGATATGATGTGTTACTCTCCAAAATAAAACTCTTAATTAACTACGTGAGGAAATGCATGAAATTTGCTTAAAAACAATCTTGCACATAGATATGTCAGTAGTTTGAAAAAAAATTAATTCTTAGATAGTCGGACCTGCAGGAAAAGTTTGGTAGTTGTATATAAAAGCGTTGTCCTAACAAATGCGTTGTCTTTCACCTCAAAAGCGCTAACCTAGAGGGCAAAAGTGTGAACCTACGATATAAAAGCGCTGCTCTGCAGACTAAAAAGTGAGAAATCACTGACAAAAGCGATAACCAAAATGACACATGTGGTACCTGTGGGACAAAAGCTCTGCTCTGAGGATTAAATGCATTGATTTGCAGACAAAAGCGCTAACCTAAATGCCAAAAGTGCTAACCTGCAGGACAAAAGTGCTAACCTATTATATAAAAGCGCTGTCAAAACTCACATAAGCGTGAATCTGGATTACAAATGCATTAAATTTATTTTTGTGAGAACTAGAAAGGATATTAGAAAGATATATGTGAGGCTCCAGCCCCACGGTGGGCGCCAAAATATGTCGACTTGAATTTCATCATCAGAATACTACCTGCAACATGTTAGTTTCATAAAATACAAAGGAAATGCTACAGGAAATCCAAACTCAACCAATGAAACTACATGAAATGAATATTAAAATAAAAACACTATTTTTACCTTCATGATTTAAGTCTCATTGTGTCCTAACTCCACTTTTCCTAGTTGCAGATGATGTGCTCTCAGACAAGCATTGATAGCTTCCAAGATGGCATATGAAGAATGGACTGATAACTGATAGTTAACTGATACTATGATATGCAATGCTAAATGATTATGCTAATTTTGCTTCAAGATTAAAATTCACAGATGCATAAGTTTTCACAAATTGTTAACTTGAAAACTCACTTGAAGACCAACTCTTTCTTAGCTCAAACTCCTACATTTATAGACTTTTGAGAGGATAAGATGATGTGGCCTAGATCAATGGTCATGATCAGATCTGTAGATTTTGATGGTTGTGAGCAAAGGTGAAGGTTGAGAGAACGGGGGAAAGAGAAGAAAAGTGTCACTCATCTCAACTTGACTGGGTTGCTGACTGAGAAAATCTAGGGATGGTTGGAGAAGATTTAGGCATGAGAGGACAAGTGGACTCAAGCCCTTCCTAAGATGTAGGGATGTTGGAGAGAATATAGAAGAAGGTTAAGAAATATGTGTACGTACACAATATTTCATTTATTTTGGAAGTTGGAGATAAGTGGCTCATAAATGTTTATTTATTTTAATTTTCTTGAATTAATTTAGCCACATGATGGATGAGTTGGAAATGAATTAAATAACTTACGAAATCATTTAATAATTGAGACTATAGAATAGAAGAATAATCATTAAATATTAGATATTTAATTGATTGAAGAATAATTAAATATTACATATTTAGTTAATTGATTAGAGGAATAGGATAAATGAATTAATTAATAAAATGTTTCAATTAAATTAATTAATAGAAAGACATGAAATGAATTAAATAAATTAATCTTTTCAAATTAACTATTTAATAGAAGAATAATTATTAAATAAATATAAAATATTTATTTAATCACTCATAGCCTATTCTATGTGTATACAACTGTCTTCCGCATAGAGACGATGTCACATCACTCATTCCGAGCGGGATGCGTCGTTGTGATTCTCTAACCCTTGTCTATTATGTATGTGTGTGTGTGTGTGTGTGTGTGTGTGTGTGTGTGTGTGTGTGTGTGTGTGTGTGTGTGTGTGTGTGTGTGTGTGTGTGTGTGTGTGTGTGTGTGTGTGTGTTGGCATTACAATAGAAAGGAGATTGTTGGCATTTCAATAAGGATATTAAGAAGGTTGTTGGAGATTATTGATATAACTGAAGAAGGATGATTACTGTCTTTATAATATTATTTTGTCATTGATGTCAAGAAATTCACTTTCTGATTCAGTATGATGTTGCCATATCCTGAGAAGTATGTATTAATAAGAATTAAGATGTCGATAAGTGACACAGAAAGAATGTGATAATGAAGGGGAATAATAAGTTATTCAATGGGCAACTATTACCGAGTTAGACAATGATGAGATCATGTTGTTTTGATTGTTTTCATATCCTACATATGTTGTTGATTGTAAGGATAATACTATACTATGTCACCGAGCAAAGAACCTAGTCGGTAAACCCTAAGGTTATCGATATCGATTAATGAAGGCAGAATGTCTACCGAGTAAAGTTTAGTATTTACCGAGTAACAACCGAGTTATGACATATCGCATTGGATGGATAAAAGCATTATTTAATGAAGGATGCTGATGTGCTGGAGATGAATAGATTATTGGTATGTCGCGCATGAAGTTTGTTAAGGATCTGCGACAATGGAAAATCAAGAGGAAGATCTATAGCACAGATTGAACCGCAATAACCTAGCACAAGTTCCTAGGAAGGAATGCAAGTTCCAAGGCGAGGTAAAACATTTTTAGATCGAAGGATACATTGAACCTAGTCAAGATTGATGATCTGATGGCCAAGATTGATCATGGGAAATGTGATCAAGGAGATTAAGCGGTTAGCAAACTGTTTATAAATAAGGAATTGTTGATAAACAATGTATGCGGGCAAGTGTAAGCACACGGATGCTACATAGTGATTATCAAGCACAGAAGCTTGAAGACCTATTTGAATAACAGAGTAGGGAGCCTAGCAGAGGGACAAGATAAGTCCTATGATTAGATTGTTTTGAGCAAATAAAAATCTGCTTTAGCATTTTAGATGTGAAGTTGCACATATATTTTTATTAATGTTATTTTGTAAAGTGACAGAAAATCTCTTAACCGAGTGGACTTAACAGTCTTATTTGTAAATCCTCTAGCAAGGTAACATTCTAAATGAGTGTTTGAAATCCTTTGACAAGGTCACTTCTAACAAAGTGAAGATCCTAACAGATCTGAGGGAAATCCCTTAACCGGGTCACATCTAGCAATGTGTTTGTAATCTTTAACAGGATTTTCTTTTAACCGAGCATACTCTAGAAGAGTATATTTCTTAGTGGGTCCAAAATCCCACAGTGGTTTTTCCCTATTTGGGTTTCCACATTAAATCTGGTGTTATATGTGTTATGATGACTATGTGTTTATGAGTTAGCATGTTTAGCAGTTTTTGGTTATATTACTGAAGTATAAGTTACCGAAGTTGAATCTGTTGATTTTATGGAAGATTAAGTTTGTATGATTCACCCCCCCCCCTCTCATCTTGTTGGCTATTAGCATCAGTACTTTACATTTAGTATCCGAACTTAACAATTGGTATCAGAGCTTTGGACTCTAGAAGAAAAGTTTAAAGGTACTTGAGGCAAATATCCGAAGATGTATAAAAGGGATGCACCAAAGTTGAACAAGTCAAGTTTCTCCACATGGCAGAAAAGGATGAAGTTGCACTTATCAAGAATTGGAGAATATGCAACATATTATTTGGAGAATGATTACATACCACCAAGCACCAACCCAATGACCTTGGAGGAGATAAAGACAAAGCAAGAACATATTCAAGCTATGATTGAAATAACATCAGTATTGACCGACTCAGAGTTTAATGACCTAGAAGGTTGTAATGATGCAAAAGCAATGTGGACCAAGCTCATATCTGTGTATGGCGGTGATGAACATGTTCAGAGAGAAAAAGTAGATAGTCTAAGAGGACAACTTGAATCCATGAGAATGAATGAAGGTGAGAACATAACCCAATACAGTACAAGGTTGAAGGAGACTGTCAATCAAATCAAAGGAGTAGGAGGAACTATTGAAGAAAAAGATGTCACAAGTAAGTTATTGAGAACCCTTCTACCTGCTTATGCAATCCGAGTCTTTGCAATCAATGAACTAAGGTCTGTACCAAATATGTCAGTTTCTTTGGATGCTACTATTGGTAAGATACATGCATTTGAGTTAAGTAAATTTGATAACAGTGGGTCTTCGGTAAATAAAGTAGAATCTCCATTCAGTTCTTTTCATATTGGTGAATCTGATGATTACAATGATAGAATGAGTAAGTATTCTGAAGGGAATCACAGTGGAGCAAGTGAAAGATTTCGTAAGAACATGGAAGAAGTGTACAAACTGTATGAGGAAATCAAAAAGAAAGAAGAGTTTGAAGCATTATTAGCCAGGAGGTTACCGAGAGGAAAAGTTAAGTACAAAGGAAAGCTACCTTTAAAATGTTTCAATTGTGATAAAATAGGACATATGGCTTCTAACTGCCCTGACAAAGAATCTAGTGAAAAGAGAGAATATCGAGATAACAGGCAGAAAGACAACCAATACAGAGGACATTGAGACTTCAAAAGGAGAGACAGAAAGACATGCCTAGTAGCTGATGAGGAATCCAATGATGATAAATCTTATGAAACTGATACAGAGGAAGTTGTTTATGTGGCTATTAAAGATGGATCAGATGAAGAAAGGTATGAAGAAAAAGCCCTAATATCTCACATAAATAATAATGATTCTTGGATCATAGATAGTGGATGCTCACATCACATGACAGGTGATAAACACAAATTTGTTAAATTAGAAGATTATGATGGAGGCTATGTAAGATTTGGTAATGATGCACCATGTCTGGTGAAAGGTAAACGCTCTATCACACTTCTTGACAATGCTAAATGTGATGATGTATACTGGGTTGAAGGTTTAAAATACAATTTGTTGAGTGTAGCATAGATAAACAATACAGGATACTGAATAGACTTTCAGAAGTGATGTGTCAAAGTTCATGACAAACATGGAAAGTTGGCTGCTACTGGGACACAAACAAAAGGTAATACATTTCATCTTGACTCAACTCGGAACAAACGTGTATATGCAAAAATAGAAGATACTTGGTTATGGCATAAAAGGTTTTGTCATGTAAATTTTGATAATCTGATCAAAATAAGTAAGAAGAACCGAGTAAGAGGTCTACCGAGCCTGGAAAAACCTAAGAATGTTATGTGTCGAGACTGCCAGATGGATAAGATGACAAGATCAAGCTTTACAAGTAAGTCTTACACTTCTAAAGGAATTTTAGATCTAGTACACACTGAACTTTGTGGTCCCATGAAAGTTCAAAGTTATTATGGTGATAAATATTTCATATTATTTGTGGGTGATTACTCAAGGATGATGTCAGTTATGTTTTTAAAAGAAAAATCAGAAGCTTTTCAAATGTTTAAATGGTACAAGGCAAGAGTTGAAAATGAAACAGGAAGACAGCTGAAATGTCTTAGATCTGATAGAGGAAGAGAATTCACTTCTAATGAATTTAACTTATTCTGCAATGATCATGGTATAAAAAGGCAAGTGTTTGCACCGTGAACACCTCAGCAAAATGGGATAGCCGAGAGAAGAAACAGATCAATTGTAGATTGTGTCAGAACCCTAATGATAGAAAAGAGGGTACCTCAAACATTTTGGAGAGAAGCAATCAGCACTGCAGTTTACACCCTGAACCGAGTACAACTAAAGAAAGGAACTATGAAGACACCATATGAAATCTGGTATGACAAGAAACCTGATGTAAGTTATTTTAAAATATTTGGAAGTAGATGCTATGTACACAAAGATGACAGAAATGGAAAGTTTGATCAGAAAAGTGAAGAAGGAACATTTCTAGGTTATTCTTCTAGAAGTAAAGCATTTAAATGTTTGATCAAATCATCTAACAAAATAGTAGAAAGTGCAAATGTGAAAATTGATGAATTTGCAGAAAGAAATGATGAAGGAAATTCCAAAGAACCAGAAAATTATGAAGAATTTGTTTATGTTCAACTGAGAAATCCTACCGAGAAAGTTACTAAAGAAAATGAAGAGAATATCCAATTACCGAGTGATGAAGAAGATCATACAGAGCCTACCAAGCCTATATTAGCCAAATATGTCAGAAGACATCATGCATCAAGTCAGATTATAGGAGATAAGGATGATCCAGTGATGACAAGGAACAAACTGAGACAGAACACATGTCTGATATCTGAATTTGAACCGAGAATAGTAAAAGAGGCATTTAACAGTGAAGATTGGGCAAATTCTATGACAGAAGAGATTGATCAAATCAAGAAGAATGACACATGGACACTGGTCCCAAGACCGAAGGACAAAAATGTAATCTGTACAAAGTGGATTTTCAGAAACAAGCTAAATGAAAAAGGTGAGGTCATTCACAACAAAGCAAGACTAGTTTGCAAAGGTTATGCTCAAGAAGAAGGAATAGATTATGGTGAGACTTTTGCACCTGTGCCTAGGCTTGAGGGAGTAAGAACATTGTTGGCATATGTTGCTTTCAAAAATTTCAAAGCATATCAAATGGATGTTAAATCTGCATTTTTGAATGGTATACTAGAAGAAGAAGTTTATATTGAACAACCTGAAGGATTTGTTGAAGAAAGGAATAAAGATCAGGTATGTAAATTGAACAAAGCTTTATATGGTCTGAAACAAGCACCTAGAGCATGGTATGAAAGACTACACTCTTATTTGATCAAGATTGGATTTATAAGGACAAGTGAAAACAACAATATGTAAGTGAAGAATGATGAGGACAATGGAATACTGATCTCAGCCATATTTGTTGATGATATTATTTTTTGTAGAAATGATTCTCTATGCAAGAACTTTGGAAATGAAATGTGCAAAGAATTTGAGATGTCATTAATCGGTGAGATAAAGTATTTTGTAGGTTTACAGATACTGCAAATGAAAGATGAGATTTTCATTACTCAATCCAAGTACATAAAGGAAATTTTGAAGAAATTTGGAATGGAGGATTCTAAACCTGTAAGTACTCCTATGACTACTAATTGTAAACTATCAAAGAATGATGAATTTGCATCTATTGATGAGACACTTTACCGATCCATGATTGGAAAGTTGCAATATGTTGTTCACAGTAGACCGGATATAGCACATGCAGTAGGTATTGTTGCAAGATTTTTTGCAGATCCCAAAGAAACCCATATGACAGCAATCAAGAGAATTTTCAGATACCTGAGAGGCACTGAAGACTATGGCTTAGTATATGAAAAGAAGAATGATTTTGATTTGAAAGTTTATACTGATGCTAATTGGGCAGGAAACATTGATGATAGGAAAAGCACAAGTGGTGGAGCTTTCTTCTTAGGAGATAGACTAGTAAGTTGGCTTAACAAGAAACAAGGATGTATTTCACAATCAGCAGCTGAAGCTGAATATGTCTCTACAGCATTGAATTGTACCAATATTGCATGGATCAAACAACAGTTGGAAGGTATAAATGAGAAGGTTACCGAGCCAGTAACTATATTCTATGATTATACGAGTGCCATTAACATTTCAAAGAATCTGGTAATGCACTCTAAGACAAAACATATCTCTATAAAGTATCATTATCTCAGAGAAGAAGTTCAAGAGAAGAAAGTTGTGTTGGAATATATCAGTTCAAAGGAGCAAATAGCAGACATCTTCACAAAGCCATTGCCAAGGGACACTTTTGAGTATCTCAGAAGCAAGTTAGGGGTCCTACCCCTATCTTCTATTCACTGACAGAGTTCGGTGAAAGCATCAATTCGATGAATCTATAGAATATTATGTGTGGATTGATGTTGATTTAGGCACTTTAGGAGGTTTTCTAAAGGTGTGCAGGAAATAGTATTGAAGGAAAGATTGCTCTGATCGAGTTTTAGATGTTACATTTGCATGTGTAACATAGAAAGGCAAAACACTTCACAGCAAAAGAGTTCATGATTTAGTTCTTTTACTTTTTGGCATTGTTGTCAAAGGGGGAGAAGACTAAATGGTAGACTAAATAGAAAAGCCTCAAATGAAGAAGATAACAGAAGACTAATGACAGGGGGAGAAGATTACTGAAAATGGGAGAAGATTTTAATAGCTCAAGGATAACAGGAGAAGTCTAAACAGCAATCTGAATCCGAATCAATTTGAATATCTTGTTGGTATTACCATTTACAAGTTGGTATTGCCATCAATGCCAAAGGGGGAGATTGTGGGCATTACAATAGAAAGGAGATTGTTGGCATTTCAATAAGGATATTAAGAAGGTTGTTGGAGATTATTGATATAACTGAAGAAGGATGATTACTATCTTTATAATATTATTTTGTCATTGATGTCAAGAAATTCACTTTCTGATTCAGTATGATGTTGCCATATCCTGAGAAGTATGTATTGATGAGAATTAATATGTCGGTAAGTGACACAGAAAGAATGTGATAATGAAGGGGAATAATAAGTTATTCAATGGGCAACTATTACCGAGTTAGACAATGATGAGATCATGTTGTTTTGATTGTTTTCATATCCTACATATGTTGTTGATTGTAAGGATAATACTATACTATGTCACCGAGCAAAGAACCTAGTCGGTAAACCCTAAGGAACCTAGTCGGTAAACCCCAAGGTTATCGATATCGGTTCATGAAGGCAGAATGTCTACTGAGTAAATTTTAGTATTTATCGAGTAACAACCGAGTTATGACATATCGCATTGGATGGATAAAAGCATTATTTAATGAAGGATGCTGATGTGCTGGAGATGAATAGATGATTGGTATGTCGCACATGAAGTTTGTTAAGGATCTACGGCAATGGAAAATCAAGAGGAAGATCTACAGCACAGATTGAACCGCAATAACCTAGCACAAGTTCCTAGGAAGGAATGCAAGTTCCAAGGCGAGGTAAAACATTTTTAGATCGAAGGATACATTGAACCTAGTCAAGATTGATGATCTGATGGCCAAGATTGATCATGGGAAATGTGATCAAGGAGATTAAGTGGGTAGCAAATTGTTTATAGATAAGGAATTGTTGATAAACAATGTATGTGGGCAAGTGTAAGCACAGGGATGCTACATAGTGATTACCAAGCACAGAAGCTTGAAGACCTGTTTGAATAACAAAGTAGGGAGCCCAACAGAGGGACAAGATAAGTCCTATGATTAGATTGTTTTGAGCAAATAAGAATCTACTTTAGCATCTTAGATGTGAAGTTGCAGATATATTTTTATTAATGTTATTTTGTGAAGTGACAGAAAATCTCTTAACCGAGTGGACTTAATAGTCTTATTTGTAAATCCTCTAGCAAGGTAACATTCTAAATGAGTGTTTGAAATCCTTTGACAAGGTCACTTATAACAAAGTGAAGATCCTAACAAATCTGAGGGAAATCCCTTAACCGGGTCACATCTAGCAATGTGTTTGTAATCTTTAACAGGATTTGTTTTTAACCAAGCATATTCTAGAAGAGTATATTTCTTAGTGGGTCCAAAATCCCACAGTGGTTTTTTCCTATTTGGGTTTCCATGTTAAATCTGGTGTTATATGTGTTATGATGACTATGTGTTTATGAGTTAGCATGTTTAGCAGTTTTTGGTTATATTGCTAAAGTATAAGCTACCGAGGTTGAATCTGTTGATTTTATGGAAGATTAAGTTTGTATGATTCACCCCCTCCCCTCTCATCTTGTTAGCTATTGGCATCAGTACTTTACAGTTAGTATCAGAACTTAACAACATATATATACATATACATACATACATATATATATATATATATACATACATATATACATATATATATATACATACATACATACATATATGTGTGTATATGTATATATATATACATACATACATACATACATATATGTATATATATATCTATATATGTATATATATATATGTATATATAGATATATGTATATATATATATATGTATATATATGTATATATATATATATGCATATGTCGTATCGTTGCTTGTGGATGCAGGATTTGCAAGTACCAGACACTGACTCCACCTGGCTTTACAGGTCTAAGCGTGTCTTTAAATCCCAATGGCATGTGGTTCAGAGTTGACACAAGTTCCCCTCACATACTCTAGGTCTAAGTTGTTCACTGTGAGTCGTCGGCGTCTTGGTGTAAGTCACCATGTCAATTAGTAAGCTTGGTTTCTTCTATGTTGGGAGTATGCTAGTATTGGTCAGCTAATTCTACTATGTTGAGACTGGTTATTTGATTATTGATGTGAGATTAAATATTTTAATTAATTAAAAATAGGTTTTTGAAAGGAACCCGGAATCTTGTTACAAAGAAGGAGAAAGATAAAGCATAAAAGAGGCAGAAAACAACAGTGCCTGATCACCCACACATAGAATAGTTCCCAGTCAAAACAAAAAGGGAACACAAGACAAAGGAAGCAACACTAAATAGCCAAAGGAAAATCACAAAGACAACACAAGGACATCTAAATGTTTCTTATAAGATCTTCAGCATGAACCACCATCTGCTTCATATTGATCGCATAATTTTTCATTTCTTCCAGCTCTTTTTCCTTGATATCAACCTATTTCTGAGTGTTGGCCCTTGTTCTTTTTTTGTGACCCTTCTTCCTCCATCGGATCCTTATCACCCTCCTTGCCTTTAATCTGTTCAAATTTGTTAATCAGGATGTTAATATGGTCAACAGTGGCCTTAAGGATCTGAAAGTTTTGCTCAGCAATCCTCTTCACAGTAAGCTCCATCCTATCCACTCTGTCGACCAGATTGTTCAGGTTAGTATCCAGACCCTTAGCATCTTTGTTCCCTTCCAGCTCCTTCACCTTCTTTTCTATTTCCAAAATTTTACTAACCATAGCCTCAATTGCTTCAGCCTTGTTAATAGAAAACCATTAATTCTTTTACATTTTCAGAGAGAGGCTTCTCGCCCATAGTATCCTTTTTTATCACATTGAGGTCAATCTTCAAGTCACTAATCTCTTTCGCCATTTTGCTAATGACCTCACAAAAACCCTTGATGTTGTCATTACCAATGTCACCATGATAGTCATTTTGATTTCCCGTGTTGTTCTCCTGGCCCTCATTTTGCATTCTTTGTGTGTTAAGGTTCTCCCCATGATCACCATCCAACATTTCATCTTCCTCCTTACCCTTCTTATTATCGATTTTTTCAACCTCAGTATCCTCATCAGAAGAAATAATAATCTTCCTTTTCACCTTGTTTATCCCCTTGCAGGTCTTCTTGGTCCTTTGGGTTTGCTTACCCATACCCTTTCTCTTCTTGCTTTTTATGAATTTATCATCAAAAGACTCATCCTCAGAGTCCAAAAGGTCAGAATCCACAGCAGTCCCCTTGCTCTTTCCCTTGGTCTTCCCCTTGTTGCTAAAATCCTTAGACTCACCTCCAGTTTTAGAGTAGAGATTGAACCCACTATTCTCACTTTCAGTATCATCGTCCCTAATTTATTTGCCTTTACTAATGGGTTTCTCAATAGTTTTCCCCTTTAACAACTTATAAACTAAAACCATTAAACCCTGGTGGAGGGCATGGTCTCTTTGAGAGTCTTTCTGTACTTCTCTAATAGTATGATCCATAGAGCAAGCAAGATAGTAAGGCAGACTGACCTTGTCACCATGACGAAAGTGATTAAGCAGCACAAAATGATGCCCATAAGCCCTTGTGAATCTCTCATCCAGAGTAATGTAGTTGATGGTGGCAAACAGCACAAACCTCCACAAAATGCAAATACATTTAGGGGAATGGTAGGGATTATCCACCTTCACCAATTTCCTTTTTTCTCCATCAATGACAGGAAACCTATCCGTAGCCTTGTCAGACACACTTCGATCTCTGTAAAATTTAATACCTTCTTTAACCATACCCGTAGCTTCAGCAATGACATCTTTGTCCACCTTCTTCATCTGGGTACCAACAAGAACCTTACCATTCTTCCAGTTTTTTTATGAAATGCTTAGTGACAGTAGGGTCTTTGCCATAGAGCCTTTCCATAAAAACACTCAAGTCTCCCTCTTGAAGAATCTCCTAGAATTCATTGTTTTTCTTCCAGTCTGAGCAAGAAGCCAATTCAAACCTCTTTTTATTACCTCCCATATTACCCTTAATTTCACAATTCTTCCTTATCTCAGCTCTATTATTTTCTCTGTGATCTCTGTGAAGAAACCTAATAATTTTGTTGTTGTTATGAAGAACCACCTAGAATCCGTGCAAAGTAAATATGATATGACTAATAATAAAACAAGCCTCGCCGACGAAGTGAACAATCATAGAAAAATGAGGAAAAGGCATTAGAAATTGTGATTAGCAAAGACACGTTGCTTCATCTGGATACGGTCCAGTTCAATCAAATATTTTGCCTCACACTTGAGATTACTCTCACCATAAAGGGCAATGATTTTGTCAGAGCAGCAAGCCAGGTTGGCAGCCCAATCAGCACACTTGTTGGCTTCTCTATATACATGTGTCAAAATACACATTTCAAAAGTTTCACTAATTTCCTTCGCAGTTTTTATGGCATTATGTATAGACCAAGAGGGAGGGAAGACATTATTCAAGCAATTAATAATGTTAAAAGAATCACCTTCAACCCAAACTTTAGTGCAATTGGAATCCTTAGCAAGAACCAACCCATGATAAGCAACAATGGCCTCAACAACATGATTGGTTTGATTACCTATAGGAATACATTTGATAGCTTTGCATATTCCCCCTTCATCCCTTAAAACCGCACCACACCCTACATTACCCTTGGAAGCACCATCGAAGTTAATTTTCATCCATCCATGAGGGGGGCATTCCCATCTCGCCTCTTCTCTAGGATTAGCATGTATGATGTCACTCCCCTTTATTCTCCAATTCTTGAAAATGATGTTATCACCTTGATCTTTGGGGTTGGTTATTCCACTAGTGATGTAGAGGTTCTCCACCATATGTCTTTTAATTTTCTCAAAAATAATTTGAGCTTTTGAAGCCTTATCTTTGAACACTCTATCATTTCTTTCTTTCCAAATTCCCCAACAAATATGAGGTAAAGAAAATCTCCATAACAAAGTAATTGAATTGTTCTTCGAAGGGTGGAACCAGGAATTAAAAACATCTTGGACAGCTTCAGGGAAGACCCATCTGACATTGAAGTTGTCCAGACATCTATCCCAAATATCAACAGAGAAGGGACAATGGATAAACATGTGATTAATGGTTTCCTCATTTTGCATACAAAGATGACAAATACTAGGTAGACAAAAACCTCTAGTTTTGAGATTGTCAGTCGTCAGGATCTTATTTTGAAGGACAGTCCAAAAAAAAAATATTAATTTTGGGAATAAGTCCTTTCACCCAAACCTTAGCCCAACAAGGACTCTCCTAACTAGAATATTGTTGAATATAAAGAAAGGAGAAAGAAAATTTACCATCATAATGTTTATTTTCATTATTTTGATCAATAGCGATTTGACTATTTGATTATCTAATGTTTAATTTAATTTATCGGATTCTTGCCTTTTTGAGTATTTAAATGTTTATTTATTTTAATGATGATTTAATATTTATTTAGTATTTTTTGTTTAGCCTATGTTGTGGTTTTATATTTATTTGATATTTGTGATTTGACTTTTTATTTGTATTTAATTATTTATTTATTTATTTAATCATCTATGGTTTAATATTTATTTGGTATTTAATGTTTATTTGATTCTTTAATTCATTTATGAACCTTTGGTTTATTTAATTTAATTCCCCCATTTGATTTATTTAATTGTGGCTCATGTTCTATTTATTCGTTTGACTTTTATGTTTAGTGGGATGCATAAATACACTTTAAAATAAAATAATAAAATATTCCCGCCTAATTGTAAAAACATGATTTAAATTTATCTTACCTATCCTCTTCTCTCATTGGTTGAATTTGAAAAGGGAGGTAAAACTATATTATATGGTGGGGTTGGTAAAATATATTATAGAATTGAATATTCTGATTGGTCCATGTAGAGGCTAGGGTTCTAGTTATTGTTTGGGCTTTTTATTTTGATTCCCGTGATGTGTTTCGGGTTGGCTTCTTCTTTGTAAAATTTTCTCTGCAAGATTTTCCTTTGCTTTTGGCTTGGATTGTTGTTGGAGCTTGTTGATTTGGCTTTTGGATTTGGGGAGCTCTTCTTCCCATCACACAGGTTGCAGGTTGGTGATGTTTTCTCCTTTTTGTATTTTGTTTTACAGCTTCATGTATGCACCATGTCTGCAGATTGTATGTGTGAGCTTGGAGAAAATAAATTTATAGTTTGTATGGTTTGGGAAGAAATATGTAAATGCATAAATTTATTGTAAAGTTTTATTCTATAGTTGTGGGAAAATATTTATATTTTTGGGTTGTCTGTAAATGTCATTCACGGCTCTGAGAATGCTCATTCTCTGTGGTTTTCCTTCCTTGATTCGATTTGTTTTGTTTGAGGGTGAATTTTTATCCTCATTTTGAGTATGAAGATTTGGTGTGTGCATTCTAGGATTATTGAGAGTCTATATTTGTTCTTCTGGAGTTTTTCTATGAGTATTATGTTGTGAAGAAGTTTTCATTTAATCTTGGTTTACAGATGTTTATTATTTATTTATTTTGTGCCCATTTAATCTATTGTTCTGGGCGACTCTATGTATGTATTTTTCGAAGCTTTGTGTTTAAAGTTTGATTTTTAATTTTTGTCAAAAGTTCTGTACTTTTCCATTTGTATTTATGTAAAAGCATTGATTTTGTATATGCGTTGTCCTTCAGTGTATTTGTGTTGTCTTTTATTGTTTTGCGTTGTCCTTTGGTGTATTTGCATTGTCTTTTGTGTAAAAGCCTTATCTTTAACTGCGTATGTGCTAAACTGTAATATAAGCGCTAAACTGCAATGTAAAAAAACTAAATTATAATGTGAAAGCATTGTACTGCATGGTGTATGCACTGTTCTATCCTGCAAAGGTATTTTTACCGATTTGCTTTATCTGTCTTTCTTTTTTTGAATCTGATCTTGTACCAAATGCTTTTTGGATAGTCTGTACATGTTTTCCAGTATTGGCATTTATCTGATTTGAGAGTTTTATGTGATTTATGCATCTTGGTAAGTGGATACGCCTTACTTATGTGTTCTTGAGATTACTCCTTTCATGTTGATGAGCCATGATTGTGAGGATTGTTATATTGATGTTGGACTAGCAAGTTGATGCACCTTGTTGCTATCATTTATTCCATGTTGATGAAGATTTGGTTGCCTTATTATGGATTGATGTTTATTCCGAGTATGAGGCTCAAGGTTGCTTACTTGTTAATACGGCTTTTTGGATGTTCAAGCTTATATGCATGTTATGGCTGCATAATGATGATTTTGGTTTTCTGATTTGTATTTGATGTAGAGCCTCCTACTTTTCTATTGTTGTTTTGGAGCATGATAGGTGGAGTGGGCTTTCATGTGATGATCTTAGTCACGAGAGATGGGTGGTTAAGTTGATAAGCCTTCTATCTAGACTGCCAGGACACATGTGGGTTTTCTTATTGATAAGCAAGTGATAACTTAAATAATAAATTAGATGGGTTGGGTAACTAGGACTCACCTAACATGATAATGAATAGTTTTGAGCCTCATGACTTGATCCTAGGGAGGATGTTTTAGGATAAGCATGAGAAGGCCATGAAGATGGTAAGTCAAATCTCCCTTGATTCTCTCATGGGTAGAAATGGCTCCACATATCTATCAGGGTTATGCCGTGAAGAGTTGTGTTGGCAATATTATGGGGGGGGATAGCATGTGATGATACTTTACACCTACACGTGTCCTTTGCTTGAGATGTATTGATGCCTTGTTGATTTATGCACCTATGGGAGTTTCTATTTGTACCTTCTTGTGATTGGTGCTTGTTTGAGTGTCCTTGTATTATTTAGTCTCTTTGGTTTTAAGTGTCATCCTAGATGTAGAGTGTGTGTTGGGACCTTGTGTCATCTTCTAGAACGGGAGGTGGTTCCTTTGGTTCCACATGGTCGGGTGGTTGGTGCTTTTAAACCATTGGGATATTCCTATCTTTGGATTCTTCTTGCGTGGATGAGGATGCTTCTTCAGATAGTTCGTGGATAATAATTGCAGCAAGAATGTAAATGATGATGTGATTTATGTAATGAAATTATCATTTAATAGTTGTAAAAGAAATCATGCTCTTGAGAAATGATTATGGTGTTCTAGTTATAGTGATAGCTTTAGGTTATAGTATATGATTGTAATGATGGACCTTGATTTGTATTGTAATGCATTTATAGTAAATGAAATGGATGCATGATATGTGAATAAATATTATGGATTGGAATTAAATGATGCAATTTGTATTCTTTATGAGCCATGTTAAAAGGAAATTGTGCAAATGTTATGATAATGGTAATAGCCTAGAAATGATGTCTTTAACAAATGCTTTAAGTAGAAGAAATGCTATATTTGTGTAGGATGTATAAGTATGAGTAATGATAGAAGATATCTTAGGACATGTTTATGATTTGTGATTTAAGAATTTGAACTTATACTATCATACCTCGTAGTCAGTGATCTAATGGTAGGATTGAAATCTTATAATGCTTGGGTTGTAATTGAATGTTCCTTATGAAAATATTGTATGGATGTTTTTAATGAATGAATTAGTAATATTATTAATGGAAATTACTAGTGAGTGTATGGGTAGACGGTAAAAAGAATGCTTGCCTTTCAAGAATGGATTAGATTGTATTATATGTCATGGTTTAAGATTATAATTTCAAATGATGGATGCTATTAGTTGTTATGGACTTAGGATATTATATCTTAGTTTGTGTTGAGTTGAATTCATGTGGTTACTTAATTTGTAATAAGATGTTGTTGGTTGATTGTTATAGTGTAAGAGATTTTATGAGTATTAAATGAGCTATGGATTAAATGTTTAGGAAGACTTTGTGATTGTTGCATTATGTACTTTAGGAATCACGATAAAGTGATAGATATGCTAGGAGCATAGAATCATTAATGATTATGCGGAAGTTAATTATAAATGGAAAATTATATTAACACTAATGTAAGGGTTAATTATAGTATGTAAATGATGATCATAATAGTCGAAGGTTGGTTAATGGTAATAGGAACATTTGGACTTGGTGTATAAAATGAACCTAAGGAAAAATAGGGAAATAGCTATGCATTGAAAGGTAGAAACTCATATTAAATGAATGAATAAGTAGGCTACATATCATGAGTGGTAGCTATTTCCATGTTTCACCTATGCTTGAAAGTGATTAAGATTATTAGGTATTGATTTGGAAGAAAGTAAATGTTTATTGCTTATGTAGATAGATTAAGTAATGGCATTGAGATACCCAAGGGATCAAATGTTACTATTCTTAAGGTGGTGTACTTTTATGGTGGACCCCTTATTCTATTTTTGGGTTTGGGTTAGGACATTTTTTGTTTAGTAGATCAATTTGTACTAGCTTTTGCATATTGGTCCGAAAGGTTGCATGCAAAGATTTTTTATGATGATTGGAAGGTGTATCGACTTGGTGTGAACCCTAACACATATTTTATCTTCTAGATAATATATTTTTGGGTTGATGTTATAAACATGTTACATTTTCCTTTAGCCAACCTAGTAAGGTTTATTTTGATCTAATTGGTATATATTAGGTAGATCAATTATGTTTGAAGTGTGTATGTGTTGATGATAGATAAATGGATTGTGCTATGATGATGTGAAGGAAGCGTAAAGTATATCCAAGATTTGGAGGTTGTGTAGAGAAAACAAATGAGGACAAGTTGTGAAATATTATCTACATTCTCATAGACGCTATTTTTTATACAATTCAATCTATTATTTCTATTGTATCTGAACAACAACTTGTATCTTGCCCTAAAAAATTGGTCTTCAGTTTAGAAAGTCGCAACTTGGTAACTTGTCTAAGGTTGTGTGCCTTAGTCTGCAAATCCAAAGTAGTGAGCTCTTTGGCAAGAAGCCATATTAATTATAAACATTTGATATATATTGTGAGTTAGTTTCTCACCATGGTTTTACCTTGTTTGGATTTTTCACATAAAAATCTTGGTGTTTTTGTGTGGGTGTTTTTTGATGATTGAGTTGTCTAATTTTATGTATAAGTGTTTGGATAGATGTTATCATTCAAGTAACTCAATGTAACCAAGTTTTTGTACATGTTGATTCACCCCCCATCTCAACTTTCGTTACTATTCTACAATTGGTATCAAAGCATTGGTTCTTGAAGAGACAGCTTAACCGCTCAGCTAGATCTTGGATTTTGAACACTATGTTTGAAGAAGAATTGAATGATATGGATGATATGGATTAAAATGATTGGAATGATTTGTATGAAATTTTTTATATGGAAGGTGAATTGAGATCTACATTAGTGGACCTGGATGATGGCAAAGAAAAACATAAAAAGACAGTTTAGAAGATTTCTTTTCTAAGAAGTTTGCTTAATAAAGGAAAGAAAGATATTAATGGAATTGAAACAAAAGCTTGATGAGAAGACTAGAGAATTTTTAAGGATTTAAGAATAAATTAGAAAACTCAAGGAAGAATTGAAAATTACAAAAAATCAAATTGATAATGGACTAAAACTCAAAGGTGGCAGTGAAGTGTTAGATGTTGTTCTCAATTCTCAGAAAACAAAATAAAGACAAGAGTGGACCTAGATTTTAAGAAGGTGAATGTTTGAAAATGGACAAAGGAAAAGACAAGATCAATGATAACTCTAGAAAAAATTAGAAAAAAATCATTCTAGACTGAAGCTTTAGAAATTCAAGGAATATTCGAAGACCTCCTCCTGTTCCTACTAGGTATTTAACTTTTAATGATAACTATTTTGATGTAATAAATTTGGGCATAGAACTCATGAATGTAGAAATAAAATTAAAATTCAACCTTTTAATGGAAGATGTCATTACTGTAATAAATTTGGTGATAAGGCAACTGAGTGCAGAAGTAGGATAAATTGGAATAAAGATGGAAATTTAAATTTCAACATAGGTGTTAAATATTTCAATGGAACTTGTTATGCTTGTAATACCTATGAGAACAAAGTTGTTGATTGAAAAATAAATTGGAGATTCATAAATAGTAGAATGAATGACAACAAACCTCACAAATGTTCGGTATGCTACAATCCTAACAGAATAGGATACATTGTGAGACATTCCAGAAGTAGAATTAAGAAATCTAATGACTCGAAAAAGAAAATCAATATCAATGAAGAAAAGGAGAAGATGAAGATGAAATGGGTAAAGAAATAAGATGACAAGACTAAAGAAAAGATTAAGGATGGGTATGCACCTTCTATGGGAGCAGACCCTTCTTCTGACAACTAGTTCATATAGTTGTGTCTGAGGGGAAGAGATTAATGCATATCTTATGTCCCCTCTTGGTTTGGTGTTGAGATGTTCTTAGCATGGAAGAAGTGTGAAAAACATTTCTAGTGGATTCTAAGCGAGTTTGATAGTTTGAAATTTTTTCAGTGACTTCTAGTAAACAATTTATCATATTTTTGAGAAAACCCTAGATGACGAATATATATTGTTTTTTTGGAATTCATTTATGCAAATGTGATCGAAGAGCTACAAAGTGCAAAGAAAAGTGAAGGAGATAAATCAAAGGTATTTCTCTTGTTTGTGATATTTTTTAATGGAAAATCCTAAAATTATCAATATGAATAGTAAGGCAAGACCTAGTTCTAAGATTTGATCATTTATTTTAGTGATAAGCAGCTCTGTTGGTGCATTTTTTGTTGTTCTTCACAAAGTGGTATGTAAAAAAGATATTTTCATTTAAATTCATGTTTCTTTCGAAGAGAATGATCACAACAAGCTTAATGATTTTAGGAAGATTCATCTTATAGATGGTACACAGAGACTTAAGGTAGAGTATGCTAGTTTAGGGCATAAGGGTTTGGATGCTTGGACTAATTTTCCCATGTTTAATGATGAAGAGATAATTAAGACAGTGATAAATAGAATTCATGAAGACTGTTTATATTTGGATTAGCCATATTTGATTTCAAAAAAAGCCCTAAGGGATATGACTGGTTTATTCTCGATTAGAATCATGCCTACTAATGAGGTGAACAGATTGACTAGTGTTGTGTCTGATAAGAAAGCCCTTCAAATTGATATTATTGATGACTTGGCAATTATATATGCAACTATAGGAATTCCATATAAGGTATATTACAAGAATCATGAAGGATCGTATTCTTCCATGATAGTACGTGTGGCCTATAAAATGGTGAAAGAAAATATTGACTATGATCTGTGTGAATTGTTGAGGCAGCAATTGTTGGATAACCTTTGACTTATGAAGACTGATTTGTACTCATTTTTTGTATGGATCACTCATTATGTGCTTAGTAATTTATTTTCTCAATGCATTTCCTAGAATAAATAATGTTTTTTGGAGAAGAGATGATTATGTCGGTGCTCTAATCAAGGAATGTTTAGAAAGTTTGGATGAGTGTGATGCTTCTTGTCACAAGTTCTTCATGGATATTCGGACAAAGATAGTTGTGAGGAATCAAATCCCTCTGAAAGTTCTTGAATAATACAAGGATGATATTACCTTCTTAGTTGATAAGGACAATTATTTCATTAAAGTTGTTGTTCTGGGGACTTCAAGGGTGGTAAGCTTCCTTATGAAGTGTCTAGAAAATGAATGCATGAGTATTATGGAAATGATCCCTAAAATGCCAAAAGGTAAGAATGAAGAAAGATTTGGAACATATTATGAGATTACATGGGTAGAAGTGTTGGAAAGAGAACAAACAAGATTGAGAATGTGTCGAAAGACAAGAAAGAAAGGAAATCACGTGGAGAAGCATGTGCTTCTTCTTCTAAGTTGTCAAGAGCTAAACATGTATCAAAGGAATCTACAGGGGTTGTTATTGTTGAAAGTGATGAAGAAAAACTAGAGAAGATCAGTGTGCAGAAAAGTGTTACAACAAGAAAGATGATGATTGCTTCACCTAATTCATCAAAGGAAGGATATTTTGATGAAGATAAAATGCTTGAGATGCTTAAGAGACCAGATGGCTTAAAAAGTTCTGGTGAGTTCTATCACACTATTCCCTCTTATGATCAACTTGCCATTGAATAGGCTTGTGTAATGCATTTTCTTTGGAACAATCTTGTTCCCATAAATGTTGCTAATGTTCTTCCAGAAGTATTGATAGAGTCATTAATTTTGCATATGGCTATAGTTGCTTGTGATGATAATGATTCTAGTGAACCTTGCATGAAAGGAAATGTGATAGAGAAAATTACAGAAAAGTGCCTAAAGGAACATCATGATCTTAAGCTGAATTTGATTAATTTCAAAAAAATAATGGATAATGTAGCACAGTTGTATAGGTATTGCTTGAGGTGGCCTGCAACTACAAAATAGTTTAAAGATGAAATAGACTCCATTGAGTCTTAGCTTATAGAGTTAGCCTAGTCCTTCAATAATTACAAAGATGTTAATGGTGCAATGAGATCCAAGGCTCAAGATCTCTATTCTCAGTTGTTAATGCAATAGAAGCAAAGAGAAGAATATGTGAAGTTGTTTTGTGGACTCAAGGATGCCATGGAATTATGGTTGTCTATTTTTCTCAGAATATCAATTGATGTAAAAAAAATTGAGTAGAGTGTGGTTAACATTGATGTCTTTAATGTTGCAGTGAATTTATGTACTGGTTGTGAGTGTAAGAGCAAAATTTTGTTTGCCACTATGTGTTCATGGAACTCTGATTTTGTTGGATTGAAGAAACAATACAAGGATATTTGGCCTGGAAATGTTTGAAATGTATTCCTATTTTTTCCTTTGCTTTCTATAGATTTCTATTAGGGGGAGTTGTAGTTTTGCTTGGTATGGTGTTTTAGTTTAAGGAGTTTCCCTTTATCATTATTGTCAAAGCAGGATAAATATTGGTAGGGAGAAATATCATTGATAGAAGGATAAATATTTTTGAGGGAGTTTTTTTTTCTGCCATGAATGATAAAGAGGGAGATTCTTGCACATATGAATGTCATTTTTATCATTGATGTCAAATCGATGTTAGTCTGTGTGTTTTAGTTGTTGATGTTGATCCAAATATGTATGTTGATGAATATTTTCAGTGGATGTTCATGTTTTTGATGTTTAGGTGTATGGTGTATCTAGTTGGTAGTTCAAATGTCTGTTTCTATGATATTTTGTAACAAAATTGATTTCAGTTTCACATGGTGTTGATTAGAGGATATGGGATGATGATTCAGTATGTTTCTAAAAGTCTAGTGTTCCTTACCTAGTATGGAAGTGATTTTGTTATCTTTGATGATTTCTCTAGTGAACTATGTTATGTTCCAAAATGTATGTTAGTATCGAATATGCGTTAGATGACCATGTAGATCAAAAGTTACTATTCTTAAGGTGGTGTACTTCTCTTTTGGTGGATCACTTATTCTATTTTTGGGTCCAGGTTAAGACATTTTGGATTTAGCAGATCAATTTGTACTAGCTTATGCATATTGGTCTGAGTGATTGTGTGAAAAGATTTTTGATGATGATTGGAAGTTGTGTCAACTTGGTGTAAACTATATCATGTCTTTTTATCTTCTAAGTAATATATTTTTGGTTCGATGCTATGAACACGTTACATTTTCCTTTGGTCAACCTAGTAAAGTTTATTCTGATCTGATTGGTATATATTAGGTAGATCAATTGTGTTTGAAGTGTGTATGCGTTGATAATGGATAAAAAGAGAGTGTTGTGATGATATGAAGGAAGTGTGAAGTAGATCTAAGGTTTGGAGGTTGTGCAGAGTAGATAGATGAGTACAAATTGTGAACTATTATCTGCATTCTAATAGATGTTATTTTGTATATAGCTCAATTTATTTTTTTCTATTGTATATGAACAACAATTTGTATCTTTCCCTGAGAAGTGATCTTCAGTTGAGCAAGTCCCGATTTTGTGCCTTGTGTAAGGTTGTGCACCATATTTTGCAAGTCCAAAGTAGTGAGCTCTTTAACAGGAAGCATATTCATTGTAAACAGTTGATATATATTGTGAGTTAGTTTCTCACTATGATTTTTCCTGTTAGGGCTTTCCAGGTTAAAATATTGGTATTTCTATGTGGGTGTTTTTTGATGATTAAGTTGTCTACTTTTATGCATAAGTGTTTGGATGAATGTTATGATTCAAGTAACTCAATGTAATCATGTTTTTATATATGTTGATTCACCCCCTCCTCTCAACTTCTGGTAGTGTTCAACAAGACTAACTTGGAATCCTATAATCATTTATGATTCAACAATTGTTGGAGATGAATTAACTTATGATGATTTTCATGAGCCTAATCCTATTGTGTTAAGGTTTGAGATTTTCAAAGGACCATACTCTAAGGAGTTAATCCTACAACATTAGATTATTGATCTTATTGGTGATCATCAAAAGATAATTGTTACGAGTATTCAACCTAACTATGTTATGAGAAGATGGTGCTAGAAACCTTGAGATTAGGGAATCCCTATGCCAAATAGATTGCATCACATTGGATTGTTTCATAGTATGAAAGAGTTTGACAAACTTTATGAGTTCAGTGGCATCAACATGAAGCAACAAATATATGTTGAAACATTTTATAGACTTATTTGGGATCTTGGTATTGACATGACAATTCAAAATTGCTTGTGGACAAGCGATTCTAAGAAGGGGAGACTGAAATAACCCCTCTCGATGAGAAATCAAATACTCAATATATCATCGAGTAAGGGGAAGGATATCGTCCAACCAAGCATTGATTTATTGTAAGGGAATAAATAAATATTTATAGTTTATGAAAGAGGAATAAATAAATATTTTTAGTTTATGAGGGAGGAGCCAATAAACAAAATAAATTCATATCGATTTTAAACTAATTAAGATTGTTTGCAAAGGATGTGGCTATTGAAGAGATGCAACTTCTCACATCATGTCCATCTAATAGATATTAAAGGATAATTGTAGACTCACAAAGAAGGTAGGTAGATTTTTTTTTTTCATGTATTCACTTTAGAATTGGATCACTTGAGAGAGCCATAAAGTAGTCAAGTTAAGGTGGTATTTACCCACCCATTGTAAGGCTAAGGATGCATGAATAGAGAGTAAATTAAGTAGATACAATGTTAATACATCACATGCTTGTAAGAAGATAACATATGAAGAGCGATCAAACATAATAATTAGATCCATGACTGCTCAAAATAAATGGTCATAAGAATGGTATTCAGGAAGAGCGATCAAACCCTTACAAGTATTAGGAGAAGATATATAACCTCTTAAATTATGTGCAAATATATTTATATTTTAGAAACTCAGTCATATTGAATTTGTGAATATCTATATCACTTGTAGTAATTAGAAAGGAATATGTCGATTCAATTTTTTTTATATAGATATCATATATCAGTTAGACCTATTCTATGCATTAGGAAGTTATTGCTTCATCTAAGAAGTATTACTATTGATCTTTAAAGTTACTTGGGTTACTTAAGGGATGATAAAAATTATATGATTTGTTCTTTTACTTGTAACATTCCAATCAAGGTCTTAACACAATAATCATAATTGACCCCTTTGTGCAAACAAGTTGACAACATAACTTGAACAATAATACCCAAAAATCCTTAGAGAGATATCAAGGGTAATTACAAATTAACCCTTGAATTGAATTTAAATTGCATTGAAAGTGTTGAATTAAAATGTTGAATATACCTCAAGCTTGATGAAGTGATTCAAGGTTGGCATGCAACTCTCTTTGAATGTGAACACATGTGTTGATGCAATAACATGACATGACTTGACAAGACATAAACAAATCAATCATAAACACATGCTTGCATGAATAAAGTTGTAATTTCCTAGTCCATAATGCTTAGATCTAAAGAATGCTTGAAGAATATGGTGGGATGAAATGTCATCTTGATGCTTGTTGATGATAGTGGATGTAAATACTTGAAGATGGATGATGGATCATATGGAAATGAATTAGAAGAATGCTCTTATATAGGGTTATCAATATATTTCACAAAGTAGGCCAACCTCTAGCAATCATATTGAGGCATCGTGATCCATAACTAATTAGAAATAAGTGGGCATCGATGTGTTCAAATTTGGGCCCGATTTTGGGTGACAAGGACACCCTAGGCACCCTTGTCTAGGACAAGGGCATCCCAAAAGCCCTTATCAACCCAAATCAAGGTAATTAAGCCAAAAATGGGGTGCACTTAGCTTGAGACAAGGATTTGGATCACCATGTAGACAAATGACATCAATTTTATAGCATAAAAGCCATAAATAGGCTTGGATAATAGCTAAGAGGGAACACACTAAGGTAAGGACACACAAAGTGGTGCACATTGTACAAGGTTACAATTTAAAATGCTATAGTATGTTTCTAAAAGGGGAACACCTAAGCAAGGGGGAATACATGCAATGATTTTGAAAGTCACATCAAGGGTCTTTGAGGAAAATATAATATTTTAAATTTGAAGTTACCCTAATTTCCCCTCCAACTTTAATAATTGGAGTTTGGGCTCTCATTCTTTCATTTTCATTGTGCACACATAATAAAATGTTGTTGGAATGAACTTGGAGATATTGTTGAGGATAAAATTTCTATGCACTTGCTCTTTTTTAATGGTGCAAGATGCACCATAGTTGGTTGTGGCTTTCAATGATTTTGGTAAGTCTTTTATGCAAATGAAGATTTTTGAAGTGTTTGTTAAATATCCGGGCAACTGAGAGGGGGAGTGAATTAGTTGACAACTTAAACTTTTTCTTCAATTCTTTCACACATCTGAAATAACCAACATAGTTAATTAATGCAAATATAACATGAAAGCACATACACAAAATAGATCACACAATAAATTCTAGATATGATGTGGAAAACCCAAGTAGGGAAAAACCATGGAGAATGTTAGTTCTCAATATATAACATTGGTTAAGGTGATTTTTAAAAAGGGTGGCTCACTGCCAAAATGCTCATTGTAAGAGGGCTCACTACCCAGAAAAAGGCTCACTACCGAAGGAAGAAGAAAGAAAAAGAGAATCCACCATTGTCACACAATTTGTAATACTAGAACTATTTCCAATGCCTCACAGCAACAACACACTTCACATCAATCAGATTTTTCTTTTTCAATCGTGCACAACTTCCATATATCATACATTCAGATTATCCTCTTATTTATACGATCTCTAAACAACACGATTTTCTAATTTGGCCAAGATAGAGATCCAAAAATTGGTCAGCACTAAACATTCTGGTGGTGGAAAGGAATGAGAAGTAGACCATACCAGAACACACATCATCAGTTAGATCAACACGTTACATCCATCACAAACACTGGACCCAAATCATGACCCATACAATACACATGTTGTTACTCATCCTTGACTTTCGGATCGAATCCAGACCTAAAATGTCACAACCCAACTTAGCTAAAATAAGAATGGAACAAAGATACTCATGAATACAATCGATCAATACCATATCCAGTGAATAGAGAAATCTAGATTACCATCAACACGAACAAATAGAATATGAACTGTAACACATCTTCCAGAGCACCAAATATTCCAGGAACGCATCTTCCAGATCACCAACTCTAATATGTTGACATCAATGACAACCATTAATACCAACCATCAACATCACATTTACAACAATGTTGTGATTTTGCTATTTGGTTTTTGGTGTGTCTAATTCCTTTTTGGAGTGCTTCCCAAGTTGGTATGCTTTGGGCTTTTCTCCAATGCTTGCCATACCATTTTTAGAGACTCAATGAGTCATGTTTATGTTTATATCTTGTGAATGAATTTTATATCATTTTGAGTATCTTTGCAAACCATTTCCTATTTAGGTAAGAGAACAAAGTTGTATCACACTTTTGTAAAGGAAATGACCAACATTGATTCAATAGAAAGTGGAATATATGATTTGAATTTTGAAATGATGTATTTCCAATAAAGTGTATTTGATGTTTATGATTTTTTTTAAAAATAAAAAATATTTCTGTATAGTTTTGTATAAAATAAATACTAAAATTTAGTTGCTGATAAAATGATGGCATTGAATAAAATGAGGATGGTGTGCGGGTGCGGGATTCAGAGGGGTCGAGCTATGGCATCCATGCCCTAGCTCGTGTTCGAGCCTTTCAACTTGTGCACGGGAGGGTGGGTGTGATCAGTGTTGCGGGGTGGGGCGTGGATTCGACGGTGTCGTGTGCCAGAGGAGGTGGCTCGGGGGTGTCAAGGGTTATTGCTCCCTAGTTTCGCCTTCTTTTTTTTGCTATGCTTTGTGGTGTCGGCGTGGTAGGGAGGGCTTGTGTTTGGGAGGTGAGTGAGGTGGGTGTTTTCGAGGAGAGCACTTTCTTTCCCTTATCCTCTTAGGGTGTGGGTTTTCGATCAAGCATGATGGCTGGTTTGTGAGAAGTGGCTTCAGAGGCTTCTCCTAGCTTGGATTTTTTAGCAGCTTTGGGTATGCATTACTAGAATCATGGTGTTAAGAATTTTCATAATAATATCTTTGCTCCCAACTCGGGGGTTGATGGTGCTAGTGTGTCCAATGGATCGTGGGTTTTGAAGTTTAACGGTTGTCTTGAGAGATACAAAGAGAGGCCAAAATTGGTAATTATGTCTGAGATGATTGCCGAGGATGTTGAATATTTTTTAAAGAATTCGATTTACTGAAATTTTTTGGGGATGAGAGTTTCTCTGCAGTTTCTCGAGAATTGGGCTCAAAGGATTTGGGCGCCGGAAGGGGAAATGGAGATTATGTTGTTGGCAAACAACTACTTCATAGTTACATTAAATTGCATGGAGGATCGCAATAGGGTCTTTGAAGGAGGTCTATATTTTTATAACCAGGTGGGGTTGTTCATCAAACCTTGGCATGGGAGATTTAACCCTTTGAAGGAGCTCCTGAATAGGGTCCCAATGTGGGTTTGATTACCTCATTTTCCAGTGGAATGTTGTCAAGAGGATGTTTTGTGGATGTTTGCTTCATTGCTTGGGAAGTTGGTTGGATCTTCAATGCAAACCTTGGGGAAAAAGGTAATGACTTTCGCTCGTATCTGTGTCAAAATTAATCTTAGTAAGCCTTTGCTAGATGCTATAGATATGTGTGTGGGCTCTTATTCTTGGGTCCAACAACTCGATTATGAGACTTTACAAATATTGGTGTCATCTATGTCATGAGTATGGTCATTTGTAGCGCAAGTGCTCTAGGTCTAAATCAATTGTGCACCAACCTCAACAACCTTCCCGTAACCTAGATGGGGTTGATAAAGGAAAAGCTTCCATGTCTAATGAGGTTGTGGGTGCTAATAGTTTTGTCCTAGTTAAGACAAAGAACAGGAACCAGGGTCAAAAGAGGTCTTTGCAGGAGAGATGGGAGGAGGATACCTTTAACAGATTTGAAGCCTTGGATGATCTTAGCCAGCAAGAGGTGAATCTAGGGTTGATTCCTTTGGATCAAAGTGCAACAGGGTTGGTTCCTGATAGTGTGAACTGGGATACTACCCAGGTTCAACAAGTGGTTGGAAGTTAACAAATGGAGATGGATCAACAAGTAGTGGCTCAGATGGGACCCATCTCTAGTGTTGAAGTGAAGTTGGTTGGTGGAGATGTTTCTCCTGCAGCACATAAATTGGAATCTGTTGGGGTCAAAAGTAATAAGATATCCTTACATTTGGCTCTTCTTCAGAAAGACATTAAAAAAGGAGCAATGAAGAAGATTTCGAAGGTTGGCAGAAAGAAGGACTTGGATAAGATCAAATTGATGGGGGAGAATTTGGTTGAGTCAGGGTCAATAAAGACTCTAGATTCTCATTTTTCTAATCCCCCAAAATGATTGTGCTATCATGGAATGTGAGGGGCTTGAACAGTGGCCCTAGACAAAAAGTTGTTTAGGAGTTGATAAGGAGTCATTCTCTTGATGTCCTTTTCTTGTAGGAAACTAAATTATCTATGGAAGGTATGTTGGGTTTGGTGCCAAAGTTATGGGGGAGAGGCGAATGTCAGTGTATTAGAGCATTTGGCTCCTCTAGAGGGGTGGCCTATCTTTGGAACCCCTTGAGGATTTGTCTTATATGGTGGGTTGCTTCCAAATCTTATTTATTTGGGGTTGCCTCTAGTCTTGAGACTGGGGAATATCTCTTGTTTACTAACATTTATGCCCCCATTGATCTTCAAGGTAAGTTGAATTTGTGGTCTCATATTTCTTTTATGTGTGGGTTGTGTTGGTATTTTGGTATGGTTTTGTCATTGATGTCAACACCTACTAAAAACTAGCACTTTGGAGATCCAGCAACATTCACCGGCAAGCAAGTAAACTGTGCAACAGTTATTGGTATATGGTTCACCGGCAGGATATAATGTTCACCGGTATTTGGAATGATATGGAAGACACTTGGTAATGTTGAAGACATCGTGTGGACACTTTGTTTTGAAGAATTAATCATTGGTATATTCATATTTGCATATTTGCTTTTACCGGCAAATAGGTTCAGGTTATCTAGGGTTACACCGGCAGGTTTATCTTTTCCAGATCAGCATGGCATGCTATGGAGATGATTTACTATTGTTGTAAATGCATTAAGCCGACATGTTCAATCGGTTATTGCATCGGATATTATATTGTTTGTAAAATGATTTTATTGTAATATCTTGTAGAGCCAACCTACTAAAATTGGTCTTAGGGTATGGTATATATGTAAGATCTTATTTGTAATATCAAGTGTGGAATGCAAAAATAATAATTGAGTGAAGGTATATGCGAGATCAAGCAGAGGTATACACGAAGACATCATTTGAAGTTGAAGCTATGTTTTTGTATAAGCATATCAGCATTACACTAGTACTAAATCCAGCATATGAAGATGCTATTTTATGCAGTACATTCTTATTGGATTTAACCATCCAACTGTAGTCAGTGTGACTCTCATTTTGTGATTGAGCAGTGAGCTCTAGGCTGTTGGCCTTTCTGTATGTGCAGACCCCATTATGTACACTTACTATCTGTAGTAGTATCATCTGATTGTGGGTAAGGTTTCCCACTGTGGTTTTTCCCCTTACAGGGTTTCCACGTACAAATGTTGGTGTTATGTGTTGTGGATGACTTTATGTTTATGTTTCGTGCATTAATCCTTACCGGTATAGCAATTTACTGTTAACACTATCTACCGACATACTTAACGGGTTTACCGATATTAAGCATTAAGTTGGTTAATTAGTTTTTAGTTTGAATTTATTAGACAACTAATTCACCACGCACCCCCCCCCCCCCCCTCTCAGTTGTCTCTGGGACCTAACAATTGGTATCAGAGCTTAGTCCTCTTTTGTAGAAGTTTAACAACTTGAGGAGATCCAATGTCTACTAATTATTTCAGGAAGGATAGTCCTAAACTTGATGGAACCAACTATGGGATATGGAAGATCAGAATGGAGACACATCTGAATTGCATTGGTAAAGATAGCTAGGAAGTTACTAAGAATGGTTATACTGCTATTGTAGCTGGTCAGACTGCTCCAACTACCTTAGCTAAAGATGAAGAGAATGATTGCAAGGCAAGAGAAGCACTTTTGATCGCATTATCAGATCAACAAATCATGGGATTATTAGATAGGTCTACTGCTAAAGCTATTTGGGATCATTTGGAAACACTGAATGAAGGAGATTCCACAGTCAAGATTGCAAAACTTGAAAGCTTCCGAGTCAGGTATGAACATCTGAAAATGGAAGAAGATGAAAGGATTTCTGCTTTTATGGAAAGAGTAAATGAAATTGTTTTGGGTATTAAATGTTGTGGAGGAACTTTGAGTGAGGATGAAATTGTTTCAAAAATCTTAAGAGGTTTGCCACCGACATATAAAATGAAGGTTACTGCTATAAATGAGTTGAGAACAATGCCTAATACATCAGTAACTAGGGATAGATTGATTGGAAAACTTTCAGCCTTTGAAATTGAGGAATTTGGTCCTGTTGCTACTATAAAGACAGATTTGGCCTTTAAAGCATCAACATCATCTGGTCCATCATTTGACAAATCAGACTGGAGAGCCTTTTATGCAAGAGAACTTGAAGAATCCAAAAAGGAGAATGAAGAGCTTGAAGAGCTTGAAGCATTATTTGCAAGAAAAATGCCAAAAGGTCCAATTGGAAGTAAGTATGAAGGTAAAGCACCATTTAAATGTTTTAACTGCAATAAGATTGGTCATATGGCTTCAAGATTCCCTGATAGACATGTTAGACTAAGAGAAGAAGCTAGAAGAACATACAAGCCTAATCCTGAATATCAGAGATACAGATTTAAGAAGAACAAAGACAAATCTTGTTACATTGATGATGAAGGTGTGACTGATGATTCTGATGAGGATCCAACAGACGATGGATGGGTTTTTGTTGCTATAACAGAAGATCAACCGACACCTACTGCTCAACCGATAGAACAAGCCCTAGCAGCTAAAGTTGAAGCAAAGGATGAATGGATCATTGATTCAGGATGCTCACATCATATGACTGGAGACAAAAGTAAATTCTTGAACTTTCAAGAATACAATGGAGGTTTAGTAAGATTTGGAGATGACAAAGCCTATTCAATCAAAGGTAAGGGTTCAATATCTCTTGATGGTAAGCATAACACTGACAATGTCTACTATGTTGAAGGATTAAAGCATAATCTTTTAAGTGTTGGTCAATTAGTTGAGAAGGGATTTCAGTTACAATTTAAAAATGGAAAATGTAAAATCATGAATAGAACTAGTTTGGAAATTGCAACCGGTAATCAGACTAGAGGCAATATCTTTCATTTGAATAACAGTGAAAAGGCATGCTTAATTGCATATATAGATGAAAGTTGGTTATGGCATAAGAGACTATGTCATGTAAACTTTGATTGCATGGTAAAAATCAGTACTTCTAAGGCAGTTAGAGATCTACCTAAAATTGTCAAACCTCAGAATACAATTTGTAAGGAATGTCAATTTGGAAAACAAGTTAGAGCTAGTTTCAAAAGTATTCTAGAAAAATCAAATAATGCTCTTGATTTAATTCAAACTGATTTATGTGGTCCAGCTAGAACTAGAAGCTTACAAAGTGATAGATATTTCATGCTAATTATTGATGATTATTCTAGAATGTGTTGGGTTACTTTTCTCAGAGAAAAATCAGAAGCACTTGGAAAGTTCAGACTATTCAAAGCAATGGTTGAAAATGAAACCGGTAAGAAAATCAAATGTTTAAGATCAGATCAAGGAGGAGAATTCACATCTAAGGACTTTAATACATTCTATGAAGTGAATGGAATCAAAAGACAGTTATCAGCCCCTCGGACACCACAGCAGAATGGAGTTGTTGAAAGAAAAAACAAAACTATCTTGGATGCAGCAAGAAGTATGTTATCAGAAGCAAATCTACCCCATGTGTATTGGAGAGAGGCAATTAGCACTGTTGTCTATACATTCAACAAAGTTCACATCAAAGGTGAAACCGGTAAGACCCCTCATGAACTATGGTTTGGTAATACTCCTACTCTTAAGTATTTCAGAATTTTTGGAAGTAAATGTTATATTAGAAGAGATGAGTATATTCGCAAATTTGATCCTAGAAGTGATGAAGGAATATTTCTTGGTTATTCATCTAAGAGAAAGGCATATAGATGTTTTAATAAGAGATTGCAGAAAATTGTTGAAAGTACAAATGTAAAGATTGATGAACAATTCAGAGGAACTTCAAGGTACATAGACTCTGAACCAGCAACAGAAATTGTGACAAATGAACCTATACTGAATCCACCGGTACAGAATGAAGATCCCGTTACTCCGGTATCATCAAAAGATTCCACAATAATTGAAGAACAACAACAAACTAAGACACCCCGGTATGTAAGATTGAATCATTCTGAAGATGAGATAATTGGAAACAAATTTAAAGGAGTTATGACAAGAGGAAGATTGGCAAATTAAGAGGTATGTCTTATTTCTCAAATTGAACCATCATCTATCAATGAGGCATGTGAAGATAAATTTTGGATTAAAGCAATGGAAGAAGAATTAGGACAAATTGAGAAAAATAATACTTGGACATTAGTTCCCCGACCTAAAGATAAAAATGTAATTGGAACCAAATGGGTATTTAGAAACAAACTTAATGAAGATGGTAAGGTTGTCAGAAATAAAGCAAGACTAGTGTGTAAGGGATATTCTCATAAAGAAGGAGTTGATTACAATGAAACCTTTGCACCGGTAGCTAGAATTGAGGCAGTTAGATTATTCTTGGCTTTTGCAGCTCACAAGGACTACAAAGTTTATCAAATGGATATTAAATGTGCATTTTTGAATGGAGATCTTGAAGAAGAAGTATATATTGAACAACCTGATAGATTTTCTTTGGCAGATGACAATGATATGGTTTGTAGGTTAAGAAAAGCTCTGTATGGATTGAAACAAGCCCCAAGAGCTTGATATGCAAGGTTGGATAAATATCTTTTGAAGATTGGTTTTACTAAAGGAAATGCAGATAGCAATTTATATTACAAAATAACTAATGATGACATCTTGATTATTGAAGTATTTGTTGATGATATAATCTTTGGAGGAGAAGATGGATTATGTAAGGAATTTTCTATTAAAATGCGGCAAGAATTTGAAATGTCTATGATTGGAGTGATAAAATTCTTTTTAGGTTTGCAGATTTCTCAGACTGATAAAGGTATATTTTTGAGTCAATCCAAGTACTTGAAAGAATTACTAAAAAAATTTGGGATGGAGAACTCTAAACCGGTAAGCACACCTATGGCTACAAATGACAAATTATCTCAAAGGGATGAATCTACACCTGTTAATCCAACTAGATACAAATCTATGATAGGAGGTTTACTATATTTGACACAAACCGGGTCTGATATTATGAATGCAATATGTATTGTTTCTAGATTTTAGAGTAATCCTAGGGAAAATCATGAATCAGCAGTAAAAAAGATTTTCTGGTACTTACAAGGCACAACAAATCTTGGATCATGGTATCCTAGAGATGAAAATTTTGACCTATGTGCATACACAGATGCAAATTGGGCAGGAGATGTGGATGATAGAAAAAGCACCACTGGAGGAGCATTCTTTCTTGGAAAGAGATTAGTTTCTTGGTTAAGTAAGAAACAAAGTTGTACATCTTTATCAACAACAGAATCAGAATATGTTGCAACAACAACTAACTGTACACATGTATTATGGCTTAAGCAAATGTTGAAAGACATTAAGGTAAAATGCAAGGAACCTATTACTATATATTGTGATAACACTGTAGCAATTGATATATCTAAAAATCCGGTATTACATTCTAAAACAAAACATGTTTCTATCAAACTGAATTTTCTAAGGGAAAAAGTTGAAGAAAAGGAGATAAAACTGGTTTATGTGAATACTAAAGAACGGCTTGTAGATATTTTTACAAAACCTTTGCCTAAGGAGACTTTTGAATATCTCAGAGATCAGCTTGGAGTCTTACCACCACCGGTAGAGACTTAGACAGTTGATGATTGTCATCAACCGGCAGAATTAAAAGACAAATTTTTTATTCTGGTATTTGATGAGGAAGCTACTTGTTAGGGGGAGTAGTTAGTATTTTGTATGAACTTGAATTTTGTAGCTTTGGCATTTGATGTCAAAGGGGGAGAGATATCTATGGAAAAACACATTATCTTTTGAGGAAGAGATTGGTATTGAAAATAAATCTTTGGATAAACACATGTTGCTCGCAGGGGGAGAAATTGTTGTCTAATGGAGATTGTTGGTTTTTTGGTATTTGGCATTTCTGTTTTGGCACTTTGATGGTTTTTCCATCTTGTGTTGCCATCAATGCCAAAGGGGGAGATTGTTGGTATTTTGGTATGGTTTTGTCATTGATGTCAACACCTACTGAAAACTAGCACTTTGGAGATCCAACAACATTCACCGGCAAGCAAGTAAACTGTGCAACAGTTATTGGTATATGGTTCACCGGCAGGAGATAATGTTCACCGGTATTTGGAATGATATGGAAGACACTTGGTAATGTTGAAGACATCATGTGGACACTTTGTTTTGAATAATTAATCATTGGTATATTCATATTTGCATATTTGCTTTTACCGGTAAATAGGTCCAGGTTATCTAAGGTTACACCGGCAGGTTTATCTTTTCCAGATCAGCATGGCACGCTATGGAGATGATTTACTATTGTTGTAAATGCATTAAGCCGACATGTTCAATCGGTTATTGCATCGAATATTATATTGTTTGTAAAATGATTTTATTGTAATATCTTGTAGAGCCGACCTACTAAAATTGGTCTTAGGGTATGGTATATATGTAAGATCTTATTTGTAAGATCAAGTGTGGAATGGAAAAAAAGAATTGAGTGAAGGTATATGCGAGATCAAGCAGAGGTATACACGAAGACATCATCTGAAGGTGAAGCTAGGTTTTTGTATAAGCATATCAGCATTACACGGGTACTGAATCCAGCATATGAAGATGCTATTTTGTGCAGTACATTCTTATTGGATTTAACCATCCAACTGTAGTCAGTGTGACTCCCATTTTGTGATTGAGCAGTGAGCTCTAGGTTGTTGGCCTTTCTGCATGTGCAAACCCCATTATGTACACTTACTATCTGTAGTAGTATCATCTGATTGTGGGTAAGGTTTCCCACCGTGGTTTTTCCCCTTACAGGGTTTCCACATACAAATATTGGTGTTATGTGTTGTGGATGACTTTATGTTTATGTTTCATGCATTAATCCTTACTCGTATAGCAATTTACTATTAACACTGTCTACCGGCATACTTAATTGGTTTACCGGTATTAAGTATTAAGTTGGTTAATTAGTTTTTGGTTTGAATTTATTAGACAACTGATTCACCCCCCCCCCTCTCAGTTGTCTCTGGGACCTAACAGGTTGTTTCCTTTTCATCTGTGGATTATGGCGGGTGATTTCAATGCCATCTTAGAGTTGAGTGAGAAAAAGGGCGGTGTTATGCGGTTGGAGCCTTCTTCCTTCCTTCTTCGGGACAGTATATCAACCTTGAATCTTGTTGACATTAAGCCCAGTAATGGTCTGTTCACTTGGAACAATAGGAGGGTAGGGTAGTATTGGATTGCAGAGAGGCTGGATCGCTTTATGGTTTCTAGTATTTGGGTTGGTGGGGGGTGGTCTACATGCTCTGAGATTTTAGATTGGAGAGGTTCAGACCACTAGCCCATCAAATTGGTGTCTGCTTCTACTCAGGTCGCTTGCATTCCTTCTTTCAAATTCTAGCTTATGTGGTTACGTGATCCTTCTTTGTAGGATCATGTTGCAGAGTGGTGGAGGAAAGGGAGGCCAATCTTTGGCACTACTATGTATACTTTTGCCAAGCAACTGCAATTTGTTAAGTTTCAGCTTAAATGGTGGAATCATCGGTGTTTCAGTAATATTTTTCATGCTAAGATAACTGCTCCATTAGAGTTGAATGGCATTACCAGAGAAATAAGAGAGCATGGATTGTTAGAAGCCTTGCTTAGGGAGGAAGATAGGGCAGTCAAGGATTTAGAGGAGTGGGATCTTAGGGAGGAAATCTACGGGAAACAGAGAGTTTGTATTGATTGGCTTCAAGCGGGGGATAAGAATACTGTGTTCTTTTTCAATTCAGTGAAATCAAGAAGACATGGAAATTCCATCCCTGTTCTGGTTAATGATAGAGGTGAGTAGTGTTTATCCTTGCAGGAGATTTCTAGGGAGTCTATGCAGTATTTTCATTCCCTTTTTAGTGAGGATTCACAGGGGGAATCTAAAGAGGAGAATCAGGTTCTTTCTTGTATTCCTTCTCTAGTTACTAGGGAGGTGAATGAGAAGCTTATGGGTCCTATTTTGTTGGAAGAAATTGAGAGGATTGTTTTCCACATAAAGAAGGGGAAAGCTCCTGGACCAAATGGGTTTCTGATTGAGTTCTATCAAGATTTCTGGGATATTATCAAATTGGACTTATTGGAGGTGGTCCAAGAGTCCCAGAGGAATAAGCAGATGATTCGAGCTTTGAATGCGACTTTTATTACGCTCATCCCCAAGTGTGATGGGGCTGATCAGTTAGGCCAGTTCCGTCCTATTTCTCTCTGTAATGTAATTTATAAGATCATTTCTAAGTTGATAGCGGAAAGGTTGAAGAATTGGCTTGGGGGTGTCATTTCTGAGGAGAAAAGTGGGTTTGTGGAGGGTCGTCAAATCTTGGATGGAGTGGTCATTGCTACTAAGACCATTCATTCTATGGTAGCCTCCAAGAAAAAAGCTATGTTTATCAAGCTGGATATGGCAAAGGCTTATGATAGAGTCTGTTGGTCTTTTCTCCAGAAGATTCTTAGGGCTTTTGTTTTTGCTGATGAATGGATCCAATGGGTAATGACTTGTATTTCATCTACCTCATTCTCTATGCTAATTAATGGAGATCATACTGAGTTGTTTGGTGTGTCTAGGGGTCTTCGTCGGGGGGATCCTCTTTCCTCGTACTTATTCATTCTTTTGGCTGAGGGTCTGGGGAGGTTGATTAAGTATAATGTGGGTCTGGGTATTATTCATGGTTGGAGTTGGGGTAATGACATACCTCCTCAGTCCTATTTGTAGTTTGTGGATGATATGGCCCTGATGGGACTAGCTCGGATCAGAGAAGCTATAAATCTGCGTAAAGTCTTGGATGTATATCTTGCTGCTTCTAGCCAGTTGATCAATGAGGATAAATCTTCCATTCTCTTCTTCAACACACCTGGAACTATTCAAATGAGGATTGCTCATATCTTGAGATTCCAGGCCAGTTTTCTTCCCTTGACTTACCTAGCTATTCCTATCTTTGCTGGTATTCCTCCCAGGGACTCTTGGAAGGGTATTCTGGACAAATTTTGCATGAAGGTTGAACATTGGACACATAGGTGGTTATCCTTTGTTGGGTGAGTTCAACTAATCTAGTCGATGGTTTATGCTCTTTCGATTTATAGGTGTATGCTCCAAGTGTCCCCAAAGTGGTTTGTGAAGGGATTGGATTCTTTGGCAAGGCAATTCTTATGGGCAAGCAACATGTCTTCCTATAAATGGAGTCTTGTCAAATGGGACCTGGTATGCAGCTTGAAATAGTTGGGTGGGCTTGGCTTAAGGCAGTCTACTTTATTTGGGGAGGCTTTGGCGGAAAAATTATACTGGAGGTAGTGTGTTGAATAGGATCAAGGCTGGGCTAGGATTTTGTCTTACAAGTATATGCAGAGGATCCCGAAGGAGGAAATCCCAAGATATTTGCTTGCGGGAAAAGGCTCTACTATTTGGAGTACTCTCAAGAAAGGGGTTGCTCTAATAAAAGGACTTAGGGAATCTTTGCCAGAGGTTCCTAGAGGCATGGTGGTCTAGAGTGAGCGACTTTAAATTTGTTTATAGGTGTGGGCAATTGGAGACAGTGTGGTAGAAGGTTCCTAATGAATGGCTGGTTGTTGGTATGGATAAAGACTGCATTGAGATTCATGGCATTTTAGCGAGTAGACACTGTAGTTCCCTTAAGGATAGGGATATACATGCTTGGTCCCAGAATCCTAAAGGTGTTTTTAATATTGCCAATGGGTACCAGGAGTTGTTGTCCCGTAGATTAGAGGGGAAGGAGGTGCACTGGTGGAAATATGTTTGGAACAATTTCTCTTGGCTGAAGTGTTAGATTTTATTTTTTGAATTGTTGAAGTAGAAAGTAAAGGGGGAGCCTTCCCTTTTAAATTAGGAGAGTTTTATACTCACACACAGTGGTTGAAACCACAATTTTGCACATCTTCCCAGGTCTATAAAATTTTCAACCAACAATTTTTAGTGACTCCATTGGGGACATGAATGCATTCGAAAGCTTCACGCTTTCATTTGAAGTCTAGTGTCTTGTTGTTTTCAGAATAACTTTTCTTGGGTTTCTGTTGAACAAGAGATTTGAAATATTTTGTTAATTCTATCTTAGAATTTATGATATAAATTTGTTGAATCATTACATAGAAAATTGATCCATCTGAGTCACCAATAGTTTTTGGTGACTCTACTGGGGACATAGACGCATTCAAAAGCCTCACACTTTCATTTGAAGTCTAGTGTCTTGTTGTTTTCAGAATAATTTTTCCTGGGTTTCTATTGAACAAGAGATTTCAAATATTTTGTTAATTCTATCCTAGAATCTCTGATATAAATTTGTTGAATCATTACATAGTAAATTGACCCATCTAAGTCACCAACAGTTTTTGGCGACTCTGTTGGGGATACGATATGCATCCAAAGGCCTCACACTTTTGGTTGAAGTATACCAGTATCCTATTCATTATAAAAAAATTTATTGCAGTTTTTCAAGCTTTCACCAAGGACATGTTAATATGGCTTCTCAAGGTCCTTGGGGGAATGCTTTTGGTCTGTTGAATCCGACTCCACCTTCACATGCTCTTCCTGATGGTTCGAGGAAGAACTTTCCCAAGTTCTTTGGAGATGGAAGACAAAATCTCGATGAGCACATTGATGCCTTCTATATTGCATGTAGTGTGTTTGGTGTCAAACATGAGGATGTTTCAGTGAGACTTTTCATTGAAAATCTCCATGATGTTGTTGTAGATTGGTTCTCTGACCTCGCATCACAGACCATCACCAACTGGGATACACTCAGAAAAAAAAAAGTTTGAAAAGAGGTTCAAGCTTTTATGTTGATACATGATAGCTTCGATAAGATAAATGATTGAATGAGAGATAAATGAAGTCTCTCATTCAATCATCTATCTCATTGATAGACTATAATAGACTTCACTTATTATTCCTTTGTTCTATCATCTGATATTACTATTATAATTGCTCCCCTTATATATATGGTGCATTATCAGTTTTATCGATTATAATCATGCAAACTGATGTTAAATTTATGATCATGCTAGGATCGTATTTCACAATCTGTGTTAACATATAAACATTGCAATCTAACAATAAACAGTAACCTTGATACCTCAATTGTTATCGGGCTTCATTGTTAATGCCACCAATTAGTTATCGGGCTTCATTGTTAATGCCACTGATTAGTTATTGGACTTCATTGTTACGCATTGACACTGATTAATATCAACATTAGATTGGTTACGTATTGCAAATGAAAAGGCACGATCAAGTGGCATCTTGATCGGCCATGTCTAATATACATGTCCGATCAAGGTGTCACTTGATCATCCCTATTTTTATATATACTGATCAATGATAAATGGAGAAGACATCAAAATTATTAATGCTCTATCTCCACCTGCAATACACATAATATAATTAATCACCAGAACAATTATATTGTGATAAACATTTACATTGAAATACAACAACATCATATATATACCTTGATCATTGAATTGGAATTTGAAAAACATCAACATGGTATCAGAGTGCAAGTAGATCGAACCTACGGCTTTCAAATTTGTGAAAAATTCAAGTCAAGAATATATCTAACATCGTATTTCTCCAAATGGCCAGCACTATCAGATTTGAGGATAGGCTCGAAGGAGGTGACAATTTCTCAGCATGGAAGTTCAGAATTAAGATGATTCTAAGAGAGAATAAAGTTGAATCATTTGTAAAAGCTGAATCTAAAGAACCTGAGAATGAACTTGACAAAACGACATGGATCGAAGGCAATGAAAAGGCCATAAAAATCATAGTTGATGGAGTGAGGAATAATATTATGTCTATCTTAAAGAAACATGAGACGACCTGCCATATGTTCAAAGCACTTGAAAAATTATTTGAGATATCCAATGCAAGTAGAATGTTGGCCTTAAAAAGAGAACTAAATCATATAAGTATGATCAAAGGGGAGTCAATCAATGCCTACTTCATGTGGATATCAACCCTAAGGGATGAACTAGCAACACTTGGATATGAGATCCAAAGCAAAGAGTTAACACTCATTGCCCTAGATGGGTTGCCTAGTATATGGGAAACGTTTGTCCAAGGTATCAGTGCAAGGGCTAAATATCCAAAATTCGAGAGGCTAAGAGCAGATTGTCTTCAAGTAGAGTCAACGTTAAATAAGAAAGGGATCAAACAAAAGAATATAGATGAAGATCTCCAAGTCCTAAATACGAACTCCAATAAGAAAAGCAATAAGAAACAATTTAAGAAGAGGAAAGGTCGTCAAGGCAAGAATACCTCCAAGAAGGATCTCTCCCATATGCAATGTTACATGTGTGACAAATTCGGGCACTATGTTGCTAAATGTCTTGAAAGGGCCAAACAAGAAGCTACATTTGCCAAAGCTGGAAAATCAAAGGGAGAAGATGACTCCGAGAAATATGTACTCTACTCAGCACTTTCAAACCAAGCATCAAACAAAGCTAACTCATGGTTGATCGACAGTGGCTCATCCAAACATATTACAGGGTTTCGAGAAGTGTTAGACTCCATGATAGAGGAGACTGATGAGGAAGTGACAATCAGAGATGACTCTCCACATCCAGTCAGAGGAATTGGAACCTACACCATCAGATTGAAGTTAGTATTATCATTATAGCTTACAGGAGTACTATATGTCCCAGGCATCAAGAGGAACCTAGTCTCCATCTCAACACTAGAGGATAATGGGTATAGGGTGACCTTCATGGACAACAAAGTGTTGGCTTGGCCAAAGAATTTGTCCATTAAGAAAGCCAAAACCATTGGTCAAAGACAAGGCTACTTGTATGAGCTGTGCATAGAGCTCAACCTAGCCCTAATCCATGAAGTTGTAGATGCTAATGAAGTTTGGCATAGAAGACTAGGGCACCTGAATTTCAGAGCTTTATCATCTATGGAAAACCTTGTCACAGGTTTACCCAAGTTAAAGCAGTATCATTTAGGGGCATGCAAGGGATGTGCCCTAGGTAAAAATACCAAGGGTTCTTTTCAAAATAGTACTAGGAAAATAATTAATGTTTTAGAATTAGTCCCACTGATGTATGTGGACCTATGTTTGTACCCTCTTTAGGAGGGTTTTTGTATTATGTAATATTTGTGTATGACTACTCTAGAAAGACTTGGATCTATTTTCTGAAATGTAAAGAATCAGAAGAGATCCTTAATAGGTTCAAAGAATTTAAATCACTAAAAGAAAACTCCTCGGGAAATAAAGTTAAAACCTTAAGAACTGACAATGGGGGGAATACACCTCAGATTTGTTTAAGGATTTTTGTAAAAATGTTGGGATTAAGAGGGAGCTTACTATACCTTATAATCCTCAACAAAATGGGGTAGTTGAGAGGAAAAATAGGACAATTGTAGAAGTTGCCAAAGCTATACTCCTTGATCAAAACCTAAATACCAATCTTTGGGCAGAAGCCACCCACACTGCCGTGTATATACAAAATATATGTCCTCACTCCCATATTGAAGACAAAACCCCTGAGGAATTTTTTACTAAAACAAAGTGAGATATCAGTCATCTTAGGATATTTGGGTGCCCTATTTATATTCATTTACCTAAAGAGAAAAGGTCAAAACTAGAGCCTTCTAGAAAAAGGGGAATACTTGTTGGGTATAGTGAAACCTCCAAGGCTTATAGAATCTATATACCTGGTCAAAGGCATATTGAACTTAGTAGGGATGTAATTTTTGGAGAAGTCTTATCCTTCAAAAGAGCCCAAAGTTCCATGGAACTTGAAGTCCATGTTCTTGCCCCTAGCATATATGAAGATCCTGCCCCTGAGCTTCAAAGGGAGAATCTTGAGGAAAATGAAGGTGAGATTCAAAACCCACCTAGAGAAAATATCACTATGGGCCACCAAAACTGTAGAAGAAGCTCAGAAGCATGTTGCCCCTTCAGGAACCTTCAGAGAAAGCAAAAGGCCTAATAAATTCACCAGCTATGCTGCCCTCATGAATGATCTTTCAAAAGTTGAACCTACCAATGTATCAGATGCACTTAAACATCAAGTATGGAAGAATGCCATGTCTAAGGAATATCAGTCCATTATGAAAAATGATGTTTGGGAGATTGTTCCTAGGCCAGCAGGAAAATCTGTGGTTTCCTCCAAATGGCTTTTCAAGATCAAACATACTGCAGATGGCAACATTGAGAAACACAAGGCCAGATTTGTAGCCAGAGGGTTCTCACAAAAGGAAGGAATTGATTATGAAGAAACCTTTGCACTTGTAGCCAGATACACCTCAGTAAGAGCAGTCTTAGCCATTGCAGCAGCAAAGGGATGGAAAGTACATCAGATGGATGTAAAGACAACATTCCTTAATGGAAAGATTGCAGAAGTAGCATATCTATAGAAGCCTGAAGGGTTTGAGATTCATGATGTAGAGTCTCATGTGTGTAGACTCAATAAATCTCTTTATGGGCTTAAACAGGCTCTCAGGGTCTTGTATGAAAGAATTGACACTTATCTCACAGGGCTAGGCTTCTCAAAGAATGATGCAGATCCAAATCTCTACTATAAGCAAGACAAAGGTGATATGCTGATATTGATTCTATATGTTGATGATTTGCTAATCATAGGAGAAGATCACCTCATATATCAGTGTAAGAAAGACCTTGCTAAAGAATTTGACATGAAGGACTTGGGACTCCTTCATTGCTTCCTAGGATTAGAAGTATGGCAAAATTCTGATGGCATTATACTAAACCAGGGTAAGTATACCTTGGACATTTTTAAGAGATTTGGAATGTTGAACTGTAGACCTATGACTTCTCTGATGGAAACAAACCTTCATAAACTTAAAGAAGCAACAACAGAATCACAACCCACAGATCCTACTCTATACAGGCAAATGATTGGGTCCCTAATGTATCTAGTAAATACGAGACCAGATATATGTTATGCAGTTAATGCTTTGAGTTAGTTTATGTGTGATCCAAAGGAGATACACTTGGTAGTAGTAAAACATATCATGAGATACCTACAAGGTACTCTAAAGCTTGGTCTCAAGTATGAGAGAGTTGATCTAAATTTACATGGATTCACATATTCAGATTGGGCTGGAAGTGTAACTGACAGGAAAAGCACCCCAGGATGCTGTTTCAGTTTAGGTTCAACCATAATATCCTGGATCAACAGAAAGCAGTCATCAGTAGCACAAAGTTCCACTGAGGCCGAATACATTGTAGCTTCCATGGCTGCTCGAGTGGCAGCATGGCTTAGGAAGTTGCTTGTGGGATTATTCAGTGAACCAATGAAACCTATAGTTACTCATTGTGACAACCGAAGTTGCATAAAACTTTCAATGAATCCGATGTCTCATGACAAATCCAAACATATTGAGATTCCTTACCATTATGTGCGAGATATGGTAGACAGGAATGTGACCGGTTAGAATACATTTGTACAGGAGATCAGATAGTAGATATTCTTACTAAATCACTTTCCAGAGTGAAGGTTGAGCACTTCAGAAAAGGTCTTGGTATGATTGAAAGGTAATTTGCTTTGTAATCTGTACTTATATATTAATAAGATGTTTAATGTGTAAACTTCTTTGTCGTGCTATGACTTTTATGGGCTCCACCCCCTGTGTACATTTCTAAGAGGTGACGATCTCTCGGATAATGAACACTTGTATGAAGACATTATAAGGTGACGATCTTATAATGATCAAACCAGATACCATGTGTGATTCCTGGTATGTCATGGATGTGCCATGATTATATTATGGTAAAAACATTTGAAAATATCAGTGCACATACCACAATTTGGATAAAGTGAGGATTTAATTATTCTCATGCATTTATCCTTAGTATTGCTTTCTTTGAAATATTGATATCTTGTCATCACAAGTTAATGTTGTGAACTTCTTGTATCACGTGTTTAGGTGATACTTCATGTCACATGTTTTAGGTGATATGACCCTTTGGAGAGTGAGATTATAAAACTCCATAAGGAATATTGATCAGCATGATAAATGTGATGCTAGATATGTTGTTTGTCATTCATCTTCCCAAGCTAAGAGGGAGTGTTGATACATGATAGCTTCGGTAAGATAAATGATTGAATGAGAGATAAATGAAGTCTCTCATTCAATCATCTATCTCATCGATAGACTATAATAGAATTCACTTATTATTCCTTTGTTCTATCATCTGGTATTACTATTATAATTGCTTCCCTTATATATGGTGCATTATTGGTTTTACTGATTATAATCATTCAAACTGATGTTAAATTTATGATCATGCTAGGATCGTATTTCATGATCTCTGTTAATATATAAATATTGCAATCTAACAATAAACAGTAACCTTGATATCCCGATTGTTATTGTGCTTCATTGTTAATGCCACCGATTAGTTATTGGGCTTCATTGTTAATGCCACCGATTAGTTATCGGATTTCATTGTTACGCATTGACACCGATTAATATCAATATTAGATTGGTTACATATTGCAAATGAAAAGGCACGACCAAGTGGCATCTTGATCGTCCCTATTTTTTATATATATACCGATCAATGATAAATGGAGAAGACATCGAAATTATTAATGCTCTATCTCCACCTGCAATACACAGAATATAATTAATCACCAGAACAATTATATTGTGATAAACATTTGCATTGAAATACAACAACATTATATATATACCTTGATATTTGAATTGGAATTTGAAAAACATCGACATTTTAGACGATGTGTATGCATTGTTAGCACAATCGACTCGAATGAAAAAGGAGTCACATGAACCCATGCAGGAGTTTGTGGCTAAATTCAACAAGATTTCTAATAGAATTCCAACTGTAGCTCAGCCTATCATTGAAAATTTGAAGTGCTTCTTCATCAATGCTCAGTCACCAGAGGTGAATTTATTGTTGAGAAGAGCGGTTCCAAGAGACCTTGCAGTTGCACAAGTCTTAGCAATTGATATTGAAGACGATCTTATCCTTGCTAGTGAGATAAAGATGGAGCCAAATGGGTCCAAAGAAAACTCTTCATTGGGATCATGGTCTACCAAGAGAACAGATCCCATGGTGCAGAGGTTGGCCAATGATTTGCTTGCCCTCAAAAAGAAAATAGCTCAAGGTGTATTCTCTTCCCCTTATGAAGAAGACATTCCAATGAGGTTGTATCCAAATACTGCTCCTAGTTATATAGCTATAAATCGGGACAAAATTTCTTCATCACCAGAAGGGCTTTCTCTTGAGGCACCACCAACAAATGCAGCAGTGGAGGATTCTGAATTTGAACAAAGTGATCTTGTTGGTCTCTTCCAAGAGGAGGAAGAAGACATAGCTGGCGACTCTCAAATCTAGTTTATGTAGTTCCAGAAAACTGTTGAACAAAAAGAAAAGATCATATTGGATACCATGAGGGATACACAACTAGAGGTTGAAGTCCACTTTGCTAAGATGCTAGTAAAGAAAGATCATCACATCATGAGATGTGAAAATATGGACATGCATGAAGCTACCAGTCAAGTTGAACAAAATAAAAAGACTGCATCTAAATTTCAAAATCATGAACTTGAACATATTATGCATGAAGAAGATAGCAAGAAGCTTGATGAAGATATTTTCACAAATATAATAGAGGATTTTTGTTCAAGTCTTGATGACAATTCAAATTCTCCCAAATATTAAGCTTGTGAACAACATGATGAAGCAAGCTATGTAGCCATGTTTTCACTTGACTCGCATGAGGAGGAAACTCATTCTTTTGACCACGTGGTTATGATTGAAGAAGTAGCTAATAAAGATGGAATCAGTAAAAAGAGTTATGTTTTTATCCTTTAAAGGGGATGTCTTATAAGACATCTAGCTTGGTTGAAAGTTAACAATTCCTCAAAGGTTACACTTCCTCCTAAGCATGAAAACACAATGGAGGAAGGAATAAATGATGCATTTATGGTTGAGCAAGAGTAGTCCAAATTTATTGATCCACTTTGTAGCAGTAGTATGTGCGATTTATTTGAGAAGTCAGGCGAATTTGTTCAACTTTTTCAAGGAGATGTGCATCAAGCTATGGTACAATCGTTCGAGCTTCAATTGGTTGTGGTTGCTTATGATCATGCAAGGTATTGCAAGCTGTTGAGGAATGGCAACTACTTTGGTGAGCCCATGAATGGTTTCATTTAGGAGGTTTTCTGGTCACTTAGTTTAGGTTCAGTTAGTTTCCTTTTTCAATAAGTGCAGTTGCATAAGTTTGTGTCTCGTTTTAGTTATTTTGCTTTGTGTCAATCATATCATCCTCCTTGTCATTTGTGTATTTGTTGCTTGACTTGTATCCTAATAGATGATAAATTCACTTAGAGTTTTGGATTCTACCCCCTTCAATTATTTCAACGATCAAAGGAAGTTCCCCACTCAGAGCCAACTGTTGTCACAACTTTTGGATTTAAAACAAATTGACAACCCCTATGAATTTTTATACAAAATGTGTCATTTCTGTTTCTAAGGCATGTTTTATGAGGTGAAAAACTCATATTTGATAGGGTCAAATCATCAAGGGGTGTCTTTTCCATTGTTGTCCAAGTTTTGGTGAGTTTTGGCCTTCATTTTCCTAGCTTTTTCTTCAATTTCGGGTTTCATAGCAGTTACTGCAAGTAGAAGATTTTTGCTTTAAATTAAAAAATTTAATGCTCTAGGGCACACTTCCCAAGATGGAAAGTCTACATTTCTTGATGGTAAATCAATCACAACCTTATATTCTATCTTTGTGAAAGTTTTGGTTAGTTTTTGCTTTCATTTTGGTCACTTTCTGTGCAAATTTGGGTTTCAAACCAGTCATTGTAAGTTGGGGAACTTTTGGATGTCACTGCAACTAAAATCATTACAAGTAAATGCACTTACTTGCAGTCGTGTCTCTAAGACCCGGTTACAAGTTGGTTCATTGTTTAAAGTGTCATGTTATAAGTCAAGTGGGGTTTTTATGTCCATTGTTGCAAGTGTAAAGATACATGTTTTCATTGCAAGTTTATTTACTTGCAGTCGGGTCTTAAGAACCCGATTGCAAGTCTTATTATGCCTTCTTCATTGCAAGTTATTTCTACATGTAATAACTTATCCAAAACCCGATTTATGTAATGACATGTCCAAAACCCAATTTATGTAATGACTTAGAAAAGGTTCGATTTGTTCTTAAAAGACATGTAATGCCTCTCTTAAAACCCAATTTGTCTTGTTGAAGATGTGTAACATGTTACCAAAAAACCCGATTATAACCTCTTGTTGTTGTTATGTGTCATATATAGTCAAAAAACTGACTCATCTTTATGAGACCCGATTTGTCTTCCCAAAGGTGTTTTGTTCTCAAGTAATGACAAAGTATCTTGGCTAAGTCATCTACCCTTATGTTTGCAAACCACGTACACTTGTAGTCAGGTCACCGAGACCTGATTGCAAGTAGTTTCAAATGTGTAAAACTTGCCTTCTTTCCACCAAGTTCTAAAGATCTGATTTCAAGAGAAAACTTTAGAATTTTTCTTATTGTCACATGAGCTTGCTTACTTGCAATCAAGGTTTAGAGACCCGATTGTAAGCAATGGTTTCCCCTTGCAGTCAGCCACCCAAAACCTGAAATTGGTCCAAAATGCACTATAAAACACTTGAAAATGAGTCTCTAGGGTCCAATTACAAGTGCAAACTTGTAATTTCCCATTACACATATGAAGTTGCATGTTCATCCTCCATAATTGCAAGTCAATGCTCTTGTTTTTCCACACATGTAATGCAGTCTTCAAAACCCGAAATTGAGCTTTGGCCTCACTTTTGTAGTCCCTTTTTTTCTCATTCATGTCAGTCCTGTTTGCACACATGACCTACCAAATCAACAAATAAAGGCATGGGCCTTATTTTGCAAGCAGATTCCAAGATTGGAAGATGATACAAAGAAAGAACAAAAACATGATAGAGCCATACAAGGAGATGTATAAGTTATATGAATGATTGAGAGCATAGAATGCATTTAAGACAGAGATAGGCTTCTTACTTAAGCCTTGCAAAGAAATTCCCTCTTGAAAAGCCATTACTATCCCAAGCAAGAAGATAATATTGAAGTTCGTTGGCCAAGGACACAAAGATCATTAAGGATGCAAATTCCTGTTCTAGTTCAATATGTCTTCACCAATCCTGAATACTTCAAATTCTAGCATCCTAAAGCAGCATGAAGATCATCACATACAAAAGATGATGTAGTTAGAGTCGTGTTTTCAAACACATGGAATAGTTTCAATTGTGTATTTGTAATCTTGTTTTGACAAGTTACATGTAAAACAAGGTTTGTAATTGCAAGTGTCACTTTTACTTGCTCTTTTGTAAAATGTAATTACATGTAAAGCAACTACAAGTTGAGTTAAATTAGGACAATAGTTGGAATAATTCATGGTGGTTGAGATAATTTCTCAAGTTAGATAGGATCCTCCCACCTTTTTCTCAAGGCTCCTCTCCTATAAATATTTGAGAGGATTTATTGTAATCTATATCTTTTGGTAATGCAACAAGACTCTACCAGTTTGTATGTACACTCTAAGACTTTGAGCTTAGTGGTAAATTAGATTGCAGTCAATTAAAAGAGACAAATTGCTTTTGAACTTTGTGTTGATTCAAGGTGTTATGTGACAATATTTTTTGGAGATTGATTGTGAGTTTTGAGGTGTTATACAACAGGGATTCAAGCTCAATCTTGCAAAATTTGAGCTTCTTATTGCATTTGGAGTTTTAGATTGGTTTTAAGATTTGATACTGCAGACTTTGAGTTGCTTGTCACGTTTGAAACTATTGTAGGCTCAAGCAAAGGGGGTAACTTGCAAACTTTGTGCTGCTTCTATTTTCTATGTTTGTGCATAAGAGGTGCATCATGTAGTTAGACTTTGAGTTGCTATATATTGTGCTTGTTTACTAGAAAATCATCTAAAAAGGTTGATAGGAGAGTAGATATTTGAAGATTTTTAGCTTTCTTTTTGTTTTCTTGTCTCGGAGAAGAAATGTAGGACTTTGTGCCTTTATGGAAACTTTTCTTCTTTATTTAGTTTACTTCATTAATTATTTGTGCTTTCAGCTGTGTTTCTTTTCTGAAAGAAGAGAAAAGAATAAGTGTCTTTTCTGAAAAAAAAAAAAAAAAAAAAAAGAAAACAAGAAAGAGTTTTACCCATATTTAGAATAGATTTAGAGTTAGAGTTTATTTTTTGAATTGTTGAAGTAGAAAGCAAAGGGGAGCCTTCCCTTTTAAATTAGGAGAGTTTTGTACTCAAACACAGTGGTTGAAACCACAATTTTGCACATCTTCCCAGGTGTACAAAATTTTCAACCAACAAAAACCAAAAGTAACCAAAACCTAAATGAGGAAGTTCCAATCTACCCGATCATAAGCTCTGGATAAATCAAGTTTAAGCATAAAACCTTGACGATTAGAACTCTCTAAAGAGTGAAAATTCTCATGGATATAATAATAGAATCAAATATTTGCCTACCGAGAAGGAAGCCATTCTATTGGGTAGCAATGAAGTGAGGCAACACATCAAGCAATCTAGACGTAAGAACCTTAGACAAGATTTTGTAGATGGAGTTGCACAAATTGATAGGTCAAAAAGCCTCAAAAGAATCTGCACCAGGGAATTTAGGAATAAGCACAATAAAGGTTGAGTTCAACTCCTTGAGAATCCTTCTAGATCCAAAGATTTCTTTGACCGCATTTCCCACGTCATCTGCCACTATCTCCCAAAAGGTCTGAAAAAAGAACATCGAGAAAACATAAGGTCTCAGTGCTTTGTTCCCTTCAAAGGAGAACACAACCTTTTAAATTTCTTCTAAAGAAGGGATGGCAACCAAACTTCTATTACATTCTTCACTTGCCTCTCTAGGGATAGCCTCAATAAACTCCTTTTGCTTATCATCATCCAAACTATCCTTTGCAGATAAAAGATTAGAAAAGAAATGAACAACTTCCTCCCAGATATCCTCTTCCTTCTCCACTATAGACCCATTCCTTTGAATATGAGAAATGTGATTTGCTGCCCTATATTTTAGAGTAGACATATGAAAAAATCGGGTGTTCCTATCACTAGAAGCCATCAAAATAGACCTAGATCTTTGTCTCTAGAAGTCCTCTTCCTTGGAAATAATATCATGATATTGAATGAGAATCTAATTTTCTTAGCCAAATAATCCCCACATATCCTTCCCTTTGGATTTTATCTTGGATATCCTTAATCTCTAATTGAATATTGGCCTTGGAAAAGAAAATATTGCCAAAAAAATTCTCAATTTCTATTTTTGAATAAAAACTTTCACCATGCCAAGTTTTTTAGACACTTGAAACATAGTTGTACCATCCACCTTGACACTCCACCATTCCTTTATTCTTGGAAAAATCTATGGGTTTTGGGTCCACATTTTTTCAAAGCGAAAAGGAGGATTCTTCTTACCTGAGATAGGCTTCACTTGAAAACAGAGAGGGAAGTGATCAGATCCAATTCTATATAAAGTGTTTAAAGATCAAACATAATGAAAGAACCAATCATTGGATATAAGGGCCCTATCTAGTCTCACCTGGATGAGGTTTTTACCCGAACGTCTGTTAGTCCAAGTGTAAGAGGCACCTTTTAAATCAAGATCATGGAGACTTTGATTGTTTATGAAATCCATGAGATCATGTTTACTATCAGCTTGAATCTGAGACCCTCCAAATTTCTCCACCTCTTGAAGAGGGGTGTTAAAATCCCCTATAATGATCTAATTTTCATCTTGGAACTAAGACTTGAATTCAACCAAATTCCTCCAAAATTTCTAGTTGATTTATTGTTGGGTGCATAGATGTTAGACAATATATAGTTAAAATCATCCCTGATGTGTTTGAATCTAATAGAAATGTGGTTAGCATCTTCTTAGAGACTAACACCATAAATAAAATTTTGATTCCAAAAAATAACACAACCACCGGAGGTCCCTTCCAAGCTATTACAATGAACTCCACAATTCTTTAAAAATTTCATTTTCAAAACTCTATCTTTCTGAATCTTAGTTTCTTGAATGGCCATATTATCAAGCTTATGGTCTCTAATGAATTTGGACAAAATATCATGCTTATGTGTGTTGTTTAGACCCCTTATATTCTAAGACATTATCTTCATTGTTTTAATGGGGTATTGCTCAAGCAAATCTATGAGATTATTTTCTAATCCCTATCAGCTATGTTCTAAAGACTTTCCTACTCCCTATGCCATTTTGAGGGTTTACGACCAGAACTTTTAGTGTTCCCACATTCTGCCCTAGTTTTATTTTTGGTAGAAACCTCAGATACCAAGGCCTTTTTGCTCCCCTTTTTCCTTTCCAGCTAAATGAAGGGTGGCTCGTCTTCCGCATCTGTTTCCTCTTGGCATCTATTCTCTTTTCTAAGATCATTCACCCACTGATTAGGGATCTTATTTGATTATCTCAAACTCTCCTTTCTATTAGTGGTATTCTCATTACAATCTACTAAAATAATTGGTTCTATATTTTCCTTTTCCTTCACCTGATTGCAAAATGTGGACACCATTATCTGAGGGGAACACAACTCAAAATCAAAATTGGAACTGATGCAGAGGAACCAAGGGTGGATTTAATGACTCAACTCAAAAAACAAACTCAAAGTGCAAGATCACAAGGCATGACTCATTGTTTGATTCAATGATCCATTCCCTAAGCAACCCAATTTTAACCCAATTTACATAAAACTTGACTCAAACTACCAAAATGAACTGAGAAACTTTGGGCGGGCTTCTAAAATGTTTTAAGGAATCATTAAAAATCCACTTGAGCAATGGTTAAGCCCCAAGTCATCCCCTTATGCGGTTTGCTTCACAATGGCTTATGTTCCTACTAGCCCTCCTTTTTAGGATAGTCATGAATATATTTTGATATAGACTAGATATAAATAATTTGAAATATTTTTTAGATACCCTTTTTGGATTTATAAAACATATATATAAATTAGTCTAGGTTGTTTTAGAGAGTATGCATCAAAAACTGACTTTTACTGCTGCTCTAGAGCCCCAATTAGCCCCATTTTACAAAGCAAGTACCTTATTTTTATCTCCATAATTCAAAAAATAATATGGACAGGTTTCAAACACTCCCAAACCACCAATTCAATAGGTTTCAGAATCCCTTTATTTTTTTTTGTGCCAAAATCCCAAGTGGTTGCTCTAACCATGCTCAACCAGCTTAACACATAGAGATGTTAAGCCCTCAACACACCAAATCAATCTCCGAAATTCTCCTCTGCAAAAAATAGTGAAAAACCACCTTGAGAACCAAAAAATATACCAGTCCACCAAGTCTTGTGCTGAGCCATTGATGGAATGGTTAGATATGCATTTTTGTTCCTCAAAACCCCAAAACTAAGGGTTTCAGATCAATTATAAAAAAAACGCTTGTAGAGTGGTCAAAACTCAATGAAATCAAGAAAAATATATCTCAAATGAAAGGTGAATTAGATAAATTTCCAACAAATCCAACCTTGCATTCTAAAACATCCTAACATAAAAGATATGAAGGAATTAGCAGCGTTGTAGTAGGAAATTGTAGAGAAAGTAGTTTCAAATTTCATTCAAATGATGAGATCTCCATACAAAAATGTACCAACCAGAACTTGGCTGGGAAATGAAGATATTTAAAGACCTTTCCAGCCCTCTAACATTCATAACCACCCTTTGAATACCAACTACCAACAAACCACTTCCTAATGCACTTTACAACAAATTGTTGCATTGACAACATTGACAATTTTGACAATTTTTGCAATTTTTAGCCAAATGACTCCCTATCAACCTATGAATCCTCAAAAATGCTAAATATGACATAAAAACATGAATTACATCAATTTTATCACATTTGACCACCTCTGGAGGCGTTGACCAGTGTTGACCTACTCAGGGCCTAATTGGCCTAAAGGTGACAACATGGCATAATGGCCTTACAAATTGAATCCAAATGAACACCATGACCTTAATTAACCTTAAAAAGAAATGAAATGGCCTCAACATGGCCTTATTAAAATGGTTGACCCAATATGGTCCATAGTTGCCTCAAAGGACCCTTGGTGCTCCTGCACCAGGAACCCACCTCTGAACATCTAGTATTGGTAGAAAGAAACCTCATTTCCTTTGCAACCTTTTCTATTTATAGCTCTACGCTCCTCCCTAATTTTTTCTCAGGAAGGGGTTCAAAATCATAATTTCCCCCCACTAAAGATTTTTCATCTATGTTCTTCTCAGGGAGAGGACACGCATCATTGGGCATAGAGTGCTTCCCCCCCTCTTTATGTAGGTTACTGTTTCCCCCCACTATAGAATTTTCATCTGAGATCATCTTAGGGATAGAAGAAGCATCAATGGGCTTAGAATGCATTTCCCCCTCCTTAGGTTTAGCTTTCCAAATTTTCTTATTACCTTCAACATTCTTATCAACTTTGTTTCGGTTAGTAAAGGGGCATTTTCTAGCCCAGAGTAGAATTATTGCAATGGAAACACACAAAATTGAGTCAGCAAAATTGAGGAAAGCCTTAAAATTATCGCAAAGCAAAACTTAAACATTCTGAAGGCATCTGCTGGCAATACCAAAACCCTCATCAACAATTTGGAGGAGGAGAAGGATACCCTGGAAATTGCCTGACACTAAAGGCACGAGAGATGTTCAAGGACCCAGAACAAGAACCAGAGGTAAAAAGAAGGAGAAGAAGCCAAATAAGGACCTGGATGAACTTAAAGCTGCTGCGGCCAATTACGACCAACTGGTGATTAAGGCGGAGGACCTCTTGAAGGCTTTATAATTGTGCTGTTTTCCCTGGTTTCTTCTGTTTTGTTGTTTCTTTCTTCTGCTATCCTTTCTATTTACTGGCTTTATTGCCAGTAGCTTTGTTAGTTGTTCTTACATGGTCTGGATACTCTTTGATGATCTATTTTAAACTCCTTTGTTAAAGGTTTCGGGTCCTTAAAACCTGTTTTTCCTATTAATCAGAACAAAGATTCAAACTCAACTAACTACTCCTACATAGCCAAATTAGAAACTATATCAATAGAGAAAGGGAGATCCATTGGCTGAAGGATTCCAACACATATTTTTGCAAATACTAACCTTTTCCTTGTTGCTATCATAGGATCAATAGACAAAAGTTATCCAAAAGAACTAGCAATGACCTTAAAAACATCTTCATTCCAATACTCCACGGGCAAACGAGGAAGGCACACCCATACCGAGACCGCTTCAAAGGCCGAGTTAGAAAGGTCCAACTTCAAAGACCATTTCTTTAGAGCCAGAGAAGCTTTCCCAATGAGCCAAGGACCCTCACACATAATAGCAGACAAATCATCTTCACAGAAGAATCCGAAAGAAAGGAACCCTTTAAGAAGAGTAGACACTTCTACCTAGCCCTTTAGAAGCCATTTTCTTCAAACAAGGGCCCTCATAGTCTCAATATTGGGCCTAGGGCCCATAAATTTTCCAACCAAGGAAGAACCCATCAAAGAAATATTATGATCAGTCATTGAAGTTGGAACGAAAATGGCAAACTTACCAGACTTAGGATTTGAAATATTGTTCACCAAGGTAAGAGAAGATTTACCCACTGGCTTTACCCCAAAAAGAGAAACCCACAATTTGTGGATTAACCCTGATCCATCTTTGGAACTAGACTTTCCCTTTTCTATCCCATCTGACAAACCATGCGCACATGGGCCCCTACAATCTGAGGCCGGATTATCCAAATCCCCCTTGGGAAACACCAATTTGTGGGATTCCACTGAGATCCACATGAACAACATCTGCCTTGTCAGACTTACCTTCTGCCTCTGCTTTTGATGCCTTTTGTTCTGCCTTATTCATCGATCTCTCCTTTGGCGCCTCTAGATTTGCACTAGTTTCTCCACCTCCATTCGAAACCCCAATTTTAAAATTCCTCTTCCCGCCACTCATCTCACATGTATATTCCTCCACCTTATGATTGTTGACAACAAGATTTAGATTGCGTTTCCTCCCGCTTGCATTACAAAAGCTACACATAGAATATTTTCCCTTAATTTTGTAAGATCCATTGAAGAGTATAGGACAAAGGACAAACCTATTTATGACATAATGTAGAGTCTATTACCTTTATATTGATCCCTTTTCATGTCCATTAATGTTTGACTATTTACTTTACATGCATGTTTTTGAGTTCTACATAATTTGAGATGCATGATCAATATAGGATTCACATACACCTCCAAGTGGGAGCAAAATGTAATGATGAGATTTTCATGCCCATGCTATTTTCTATTTGATTTTGTGTCCATTTTGAGTAGAGTGCCTTATTATATTTAAACATGGAAATTTGTTATAAATGTGCAAAGTTGGGTTGTTTGCCCCACAAAACCTATTTCTATATGCACATGTATTATCACATTCACCTTACCTATATATTTATTACACATGTATATGCATACACTTCCATATATTCACTATCTACTTTTATTTGGCCCTTTTTAGGTTTTGAGTTAAGTTTGGAGTTGTAGGTTGACCTTAGACCCCCAAATTTGACCCTCTCAAATACAAAATTTAGGTGACTTCCATAACTTATTTTCCCTCCTAGGGTTGATTGAACACAAATTTATGTGATTATAATGATCTATTTTTTTATGATAATTGATACATTCACTTTACACATCTAAGTACATCGACATCTTTTGAGCTAGGAACATATCATTCACATTACAACATTTCAATTGGTGCAACAAAAATAATCTAAATATAAATCTACACTAGCACTCTAGGAACATATGCATGTCAGTACCTTATACTATTCTCAGTCTTATCTCCACATTTTCATGGGTTTATCTTAGAGAATGTGTTCCCTAGTGACACAATGAGATATTTGTAAATACTACCAACCTTTCATATATTAGAAAAGAGAGAAAAAAAAAAAGGGAAATTAGGTGCACAAATAAAAAGTTATGGAGATTGATAAATAAAATTCATAAACACTTGACATTAATCCCTAGACTTGATTTCATACACAACAAACATAAAAATTGATTTGAAGACATATGACTGATTTACATCTCTTTTTGATTTTGAGACATTCATATTTTAGTTCCATTTCTAAATTACCAATCACAAAATTAAATACGTTTTTAAAATTATTTTTCTATTTAATTATTACAATATTAAAAAACATATAAATCCCAAACAATCACTAAATTAATCTAAATTAAATTATACTTTTATTAATATATAAATAAAATTTATATAATGCTAAAAGAAAGTTTATTTTCCTTTACACCCTTTTAGGATGCTTGTAAATATTTCGTAGCTTTTCTCGAATTTGGCGTTGGAAGGTTAATAAGGTTTTACTGTTGAGAAAATAGAGTAATTTTGTAAATTACTTTAGCCGCCGCGTATGTAAGAGACAAGAAATGGAATATTATCAGCAAATTGTAGACGCCGAAGAAGAAGAATATTATCAGCAAATTATAGATAAACGGGTACAATCGACATTGCCAAGCGATAACTGAAGTAGAATGGCAGGGTTGAGCCTTAAAATGCAGTCATGCTCATTCCCAGCTTCTCTATCCAAGGGCTTGTGCAGCAGAGCTGAATTTCGTTGGAGAAATAAGGTGAGAGCGGCTGTGGTCAGAGCTCAACTCCAAGAGGATGAGCCGCTTCTTCAAGTGAAGGGGTTAACAGCTGTGGTTAGTGACTCCCGCCTCGAAATCCTGCGGGGCATCGACCTTGTCATCCGCCCAGGGGAGGTATGCTGTTAATTAAAGAATCCAGATTTTCAGTCAATTGAATATCGTGTATCCGAATGCCATTGTGTAATGTTCTAAATTTCTAAGTTTCAATACTCCTTCGAAGCTCTTTTCATAATCAACTTGCTATTTGCCTCTTTTAACACATCTTTCATAGTTTAATCTATTTCTCTCAAAACATAGCTTTGTTTTGTTATTATGAGCATCTGGTCATTTTTCCAAGGAGGTTCAGTCAGCCACTATCACTGGCTTGTAGGATTATTGTGAAATAAGTTATGTTTAATACCCGGGGGCTCTCATTGTTTGTATTCAAACACTGTTTCAAAGTTTTACATATGTGTGTAGAGTGAAAACTTTCAAACATCACAAATCTTAAGCATATGTCTTTCAAGAGTCTTACATTCAAGCAATCCTAATAAAAACTGGTTCTTCTAGGAATCATGGCATGTTTAGATTTGCAGTTGAATTTTAAGGAAGGGACAAATGCTTGTTTATATGGTATAAAATTATCACATCGTATATAGTTTTTATTCTGCTGGATACTTAGTCCTGCGAGCATGGCTTAGCACTGCATGATACACATACTGTGAATGCCTCCGGATCTTTAGATTGTAAGATATTTTTCAAGTAGGCAATCTTAGATAAGCACTCCTGTCCCTGATGGAGCTCTGATGTTGCTTGAATGTAAATGAATTGTTACCGTTGGGTGGATGTGGCTATGAAGATAATTTTGTGTTGGAACGGACAGTGTGTTGATGGAAGACAAACACGATGTAACGAATTCCTACACAAAAACTTGTTTGTATGCAAGAGTTGAATAGCAGTGACAAGGTGCCTGACTGGGAAATGTTGATTTAATGAGAGGGTTGCTTCTGTTGGTTTAAAAACGAGTAGAGAAAACACATAATAATGAACAAAAAATAGCAGAAAGAATAATAGACACAACAAAGAACTCAAGACACAAGATTAACGTGGTTCACTACTAAGTGGCTACGTCCACCAGAAACGCAGGGAGAATTCTTATTAACCAGTATCCAATTACATAGTACATTATGTATGGGCTTCACACAACCATTTATATAAACATATCAAATATGAAATGAAGAGTCTTCTGGGGAAGACAAACAGCCATGCGACTGTTGGGCTTCATATACCCAACAATCTCTCCCGTGAAGTCGAACCGGCACAGCCTGTAACATTCCCTGCATCTACATTCCAAGGCTCATACTACAACCAGCTCTTGAGAAGATTTTAATATCGCCAAACTCTGTTCATGAACAGTGCGAATTAATCTTCTCCAAGTCAGATCAGAGTTAAAAATACATTCTCTAACTACTTCATCCGGTAATCCATAATCAGGAACACTACTATCAACAGATGCATAATACACTCCTCCATCAAAGTCTCTTGCTTTTGTGCTCCCTCGTAATAGAATATCTAGACCACCATTATCATATTTTAATTCCCGAATATAAAACTTTCGTACAGGTGTGAATAGCCTACAAACGTCACTCCCAATTCTCATGATTGCCTCACTGAATGAATTTGTTGTATTTTGTGCAGAAACTTGTGCAGTACCTGCAATCAATGCATTCCACTTTGCCTCCACTGCTACAATCCGCAACAATAAATCATCACTTTTGCAATCTGCTTGTTCTTCTTCAGGGTCATCCTCATTCGCTAGATTCGAGACTACATCCTCCTCATCCCGGGAGGCATCCTCCTCATCTTGGAAGGGAAACAAACCAGTCTCTTCTTCAAACAGCGAATACAACAAACCCTCTTCTTCTTCAGCCAAAGTCTCCTCCTTTTTCCAGCCATCCCACCAATGACATTTGGTTTCAACCTCCACTTGGACATCACTCTCTACCGAGTTTAGACTTCCAAGAAATTTTTCGATGACTGATTCGGCCTCATCATCTGAAACTTCAGCCTGTTTATTGATAACATAAAAGCACCCAACTCCAGGATCAACTATCCAATTGGATCCCATCTCTGCTCAAGCGAACCGTGGCTCTGATACCAATTGTTAGTTTAAAAACGAGCAGAGAAAACACATAAAGAATACAAAACAGTTGAAAGCAAATTAAGACAGACACACAGAATGAAACAGCTATTTACGTGGTTCACCATTATTGGCTACATCCACTAGAAAGCAGGGAAATCTTATCTATTAACCAATGATCAATTACATGGCCTGTACTCATCTATTTATACAATGATATTCAGCTATCAAGTGAAGAATCCCAGAAGATGAATGGTCATGTGACCATTGGACTTCATATTCCTAACAATCTCCCCCTTGAAGGCTAACGGGTCAAGCCATGCACAACGACATCCCTGCATTTCCATTTCAAATCTCAAATTTTAAAAGCCCAACAGCTTCATGATACCAAGGACGTGTGACTAACCTCAAACCGTTGCTAGTGTAACAACAAGGGAGGATGAGCTAGTTTGGAGGTAGGAGGTTAACCAACAACTATAGAGATAGTTGAAACTTAAACTTTCAATTAAGTCAAAGTGAAAATGCCTATAACTGAAGCTCTAGCACCTATGAAACAACGTGCAACACTTACCCCTACGTTTGGTTTGTCGTTTAGCTTCAATGCTTGATAATTTTTAGTGAAAAGGCATAGAATATCATATATATAAAGATTCTATAAATGAATTGGCAATGTTGTCCATGCTCAAATACTAGTGGAGATAGCTTGTTGTGAACTAACAATCATCTCTAGTACAGCAACAAGTACGGAAGAGATGAAAAGAGGAAATCCTTGTGGAAGCGAAACCTAATTTGCTCAACACTTAAAGCTCTCATACCACTTGATTTAGGACAAAGGGTCATAAAAAAACACAGGGAAATACACATAGAGGCATGGGGACAAGTCCAATTATCTGATTTTGTATTACAGGTGGTGTTAGGACACTAGTGCAAGAGATACAACAGATCTACAAAAATAAGCAATAACATTGATCACAATTGCATGAAATATGGTAGAGTTGTGTCAAATTGTGAGGTCTTAGACCTAATTAACTTTACAATAGAGCAAGGAATTAATGACACTTTTAGGGAGTAACATTTTAAATGATTAAGCTAAGCTAAGTACGGACTCAAATCAATCATGATATCCAATGATCATATAACACGTATTTTTAGCTTAATTAGGTTGGAACAATCCTATCATTTAGTGAGACTGACTGCAACAGATCTACAAAAATAAGCAATAACATTGATCCCAATTGCATGAAATATGGTTAGAGTTGTGTCAAATTGTGAGGTCTTAGCCCTAATTAACTTTACAATAGAGTAAGGAATTAATGGCACTTTTAGGGATTAACATTTTAAATGATTAAGCTAAGTACGGACTCAAATCAATCATGATATCCAATGATCATATAACACGTATTTGTAGCTTAATTAGGTTGGAACAATCCTATCATTTAGTGAGACTGACTGCGGTAAACTAGAAAATTATTCCTTATGACAAAGGGTTATGCATGCACCATGTAGGTGTCTTCATAACCCTTTTATGCAATAGTTTCAAAAATCAGACTTGGCAAAACCTTGGCAATCCAAAGCTTTGATTCAGAATTGACAAAAAAATGATATATTAAACAATATCACTTCATAATATAAACTTAAATAGAATGCAAAATACTTTTAATTTATTAAATATCATAACAATGAATTTAGAGAATGTATAGTTATACTTTCTTTAAGTTTAGGCCAAAAAAGAGTACAATGCACATCACAATGTAATATGATGAGTGATCATTGCATAGGGTCTAAAATAGGTATTTATAATATAACTATCCTCGAAACAAGAGTAGAAGAGAATCTAATATAATATAAGCTACAGGTCCACAAAGTGGTCCAGGGTTGTAAACAAGAGTTCTTTGTAAGAGGGGGTGCCAATAAACGGTAAGCAAGGACTATGAAGATTATACTGCTATTAGGTGGTAAGCAAGGTCTATAGGTAACAACAATCTAGAAGATTCCCTGTTAATGGGATAATTGCCAAAAAGGATATTCAGAAATCTGGGTCACGGTTAAACCTCAGTTTATCCTAAGCTCAATTTCAACAGGGTCTCAAGAGGTAACCCTGGTTTAGCTAGGGTTGGTGTTGTGTTGATGGATTCTGAAGGTTGTTTTGTAAAGGGGAGCTTCCTTTTTCTTGGTAGTAAGTCAAAAATATGAATGAGTGGGAAGTAATGATTGCCGGTATTACTTTGATGTCGTCAATTACTTGTAAGAAGCTTGTGGTGGAGGGGACTCTATGATTATCATTCAGGGTTGAAGAAGGTTTCTTGCCCAAATTGGCAACATTGCTGTTTTCTTGAAGAAGCCCTGGATTTATGTAAGGCCTTTCCAATATTCAAAGTTTTCATTGCTTTAGGGATTTGAATCTGGTGGTAGACTTTCTTGCTAGTGTCAGGATTAATTGGGTGATCTTTTTTGGTCCTTTATATTGATAAGCTAGAATTATGGCCACAGATTGCTTTTTTTTTGTTGATTTCTTGCCCATGTAAGTTGATTCTTTTTCCTCTTTCCCCCTAGTGGAAGATCCAAAAGTATATTAGTTTAGGTGGTCCCATGGGTCAAGCTGCATGTCACTTGTAGCAAGTTGCATGTACACCCCCTGCAATGCTGCAAGTTAACCTTCAACATTATTCTGTGTGCTTAGTGGTGCTGCAAGTTTGCTTGCAGCAAAGGCCACAAGTGTACAAGTCTGTTGCAACTTCACCTGGCCATAATCAACTTATCAATATGCCACAATTTATCAAAGGCTCCAATGTTTTCATTGTCATCTATGGCTATTGCAAATTGTAGAAGTGGGTTTTTTGGATTAAATGGTCCCTTTGCAAAATTTTTCAAGAGGTTAGAAGGGCATTGAAATGGATTGTTTGCAACATTCACACTCCTTGAGGAACTTCCACCACCACCACCACCATGACATGCTTGTTCAACTTCAATTTCTTGCCCCTCACTACCCTCACTGCTAGTGCCCATTGTTTTTTAATTTTTATTGGGTTGAGAATGTGAATGATAGCTTCAAATGCAACGTTTATCACAAACAAGCAAAAACACCCTCCTAAGTATTTGAAATTTTTGACATAAACAAAAAAAAAAAGATTCAAAAGAATTTGTTAAAAAAACAAAAAATAATGAATTTACCTCAAATGATGAAGACTTGATCTTCTTTTGCCCTTCGCTCACTCCTCTTTCCTTCTTTCACATGCTTTCTCACAATTGTGCTCTTCTTTTCTCCCTTCACACTTTGGCAAATGACACAAATGAGCTTCTTTTATTGTTTTGGATGTTTTAATTCTGTATTTAGGTTTAGGTATTGTGCAAAGGGGTGTGGGGGCCATTGTGGGCTGTCACATCCCTTTATTTTTTAATATTTATGTTTTTTTTTAAATTGCACTTTTCCTTGGCTGGGCCATCAGGACGGTTGGGGGACATCTAGGCATCCCCTGACCATCCAAGGATGGCTAGCCATTCCCTAGGGTTTTTGGCAAACGTCCCTAGGACATTTCCGAGCATTGATGTGATTTTGTGGACGACGTTGGGACGTTTCCGACCCGTCTCAACATCCCTGAGATGTTTCTGACTGAGGACATCCCCTTTTTCGCTGGGAATGCAAGGTCTATAGGTAACGGCAATCTAGAAGATACCCCCTTTTGCACTACATAGTTTAATAGGTAGTTGGATATTGATGAGGATTTTGGGGTGGTAGGAAAACAAGCATTAATGAACTTCAATGGTGCTTGGAGACTTTACTTTTGAGCATAAAATATGCCCTACTGGTGTCAGCTCAAGTTTTGCAATAGATGTGATTGGGGACCTGACCACACAAGAGGCATGACCCAGAAAGGTTTATAATATTTAGAAGGATTGTCACGGGCTGAAAATGTGGGCACCCCTATGACTTTGATGAGATTGAAGATCTCACAAGAAATTGTGTTGATAGTGCAGAATTTGTAGAAAAATAGTCAATTTGGGCCAGCTTCAAAACAAATGAGGCTAGGTGGCAGAAAAAGTTGTTTGAAAATCTAATGTCAAAAAGTTGTTGACGTATACCACTCATCACAACTAAGGCATAATTTGATGAGTGTTGGCAAGCTAGTTCAGAATGGGACTTTTATTTGATGATACCATCTATGATAAGGGAGAAGGAGGAAAGATGACTGCTACTACAAAGATGACAAAAAAGTGAGTGCTTCCATTGAGAATCAAAGCAAGTGAATCAAATTTTTGTTATGCTACTATTGAGGATTCAAGTTGGTTATAGTACCAAAGGTATTAACACCTTAAAATTAAGGGATTGTATATGTTGTATCAAAGAAATATAGTACATGGCTCACCAAGTATTCAAGCAAGAGGAAAGAAAGTGTGCAAGGGTTGTACACTTGGAAAACATCGCTGGGACAGGTTTTTACAGAAGTTCATGAAGAGCAAATCAGCCATTGGAACTAGTTCATTCAGATTTTGGTTCTACGTACAAGGCAAGCATTGGTATGAGCTGCTACATGATTGCATTGATTATTTTACTAGATACATATGGGTTTATTTTTTGAAAAATAAGAGTGATCCAAGCATTCAAAATGCTTAAAGCTATGGTAGAAAAAGAAAATGCAAGATCCATAAAGTTTTTAGGAATAGATACAGGAGATGAATTTTGTTCAAAAAATTCTTAATGAATTTTCTGTAATAAATGGAATCAAGAGACAAAGTTAACACATTATAAATCACAACAAAATAGAGTATTGGAAAGAAAGAACAAAACGATAATAGAATCAACAAGTAGCTTACTGGAAGTAAAGAATATGGGCATACTGTCATAATGTTATGGGTGGAAGGAGTGAGCATTGCTGTTTACATCATGATTAGGAGCCCAACTGTGACAGTTAGAAATAGGATATTGCATTAAAATTGGTATGGGAGAAAGCCTATAGTTGCATACTTGAAAGTTGTAAGCATTTAGTTTAGTTTATGTTCACATAGATGATGAGAAAAGAATTTGGATGCAAAGAGTAAAGCTTGCATATGTACTAATTAGTGCAAAAAGCAAAGTCCACAAGTTTTATATCCCTCAAGATAGGGAAAGCAATTATTTCAAGAGATGTCATATTTGTTGAAGGTAGGAGTATATGCACATTGCATATCATTTCAAGAAAGAAAAAGAAACAGTAAGTCAAGGAGTAGTTTGGGATCAAGAAGAAAAAGCCGAAAGTGCAAAATCTACATCAAGTTCAAGCAACATTGTTACACAAGATTAGAAGGTAATTCAAACTCATCTTCCAAATCTAACGTTAGATCATAATTTGAAAGATGATTAACAAGAAATTAAGTTAGAAAGAAAGAAAGAAAGAAAGAAATCATAGTAATGTCCATATATGACCAAATGTAGGTTAATGGGACTTGAGAGTACATCATATTACAATAGAAAATTCTAGTAAGAGAAACTTAGAGAGGTCCACAAAAAGGAAGAACCAAGAACTCTGCTACTGGAGGGACAAGCAAATATGGAAATCATCCATATCCTTGATACCCATGAGTTATAGAACCAAAGGCTATTGGAATACAGAATATTGCTCAGTGATGATGAGTTTACCAAAACTAAGGAGTTTAAGAACTATGTCATGGTGTATGTTATTAGAGGAACAAGGGTGCGGCAAGGGCAATCAATGAGGTTTATGAAGAAGAAAGACAACAACACAGCTGGGACAGGATTCAAAGTGCTCTCAGCAACAGAAATAGACATTGACAACCTGATACCAGAGGAAGGAAGGGAGATCGTAAAGAATAGGGGTTGCTTGTCATTGCTTAGATGGGATATTGCTCAAGTGATGGTTCTTTATAACATGGTGCAATGCTATGATACTAGTATGGTTGTTGAGGAAAGCTTCAGCTCTAAAGATACTGACAAGTACTTCGTCGAAACAAAGATCAATATAGATAGGTAAATGTTGGTAACCCAGGCTGTCGCTCCACCTCATAGTAAGCCCATGAATGAATTGACACTTGAAGATTTTGAAGGGCAATTGTTTGTACTTAAGGTAGGGGATGTGGAGATCGATGACTACTTGAAGGCAGTCTTGGACTATGCTCAGTTTAACTAGTACAACGTCAGGAAGAAAACAGCTGATTATAACACAGTGAAATACAAGAATTTGAGGCTAAGAAGGATGGCCAGGGATTTTAAAGCTGCTCTCAACAAAAGAGACAAAAGTGATGGGGAGGATGGAATATCCCTTGGTGTTGTACAAGTACCATCTCCTCCAATTCAGATTATACAAACCACATCCAGTGCTGGTTCTGCAACTACATGAATCACCTAAGCCACAATCTTAAGGGCTACAACAGCAGTAGGAAGAGATGAGGCATATGGTTGAGCAGCTCAAAGGAGAACAGAGATTCTGATTGAGCAGAATAAGCAGCTTCTAGTTGAAAAATAATCCCTAAAGACTCATTCAAGAAGATAATGCTTGTTCTTTTAGTATCAAGAGTTGTTGAGGTTGAGATAAGGAAGGATAGGAAGGTCTCTAATCAACAGGAAAATGCTTCCACCCAATTGGCAAATATTGAGAATAAGTGTTACTGTTTTTGTATTAACCCTAGATTTTTTCTGGACAATATGTAAGCTCAGCATAAACATATCAACAATGATATAACACCGTCACAAAGTGCTGATAGAATATTACTGCTGATACAAGTGCTGATATGAGAAGTTAGATTACTGTTGAAAACACACCCCAAAGGTACCCCAAGTCATAAATATACCACCCAGATTGAAAATAACAGCAATATACCTCAGTGATTGAAGTGGAATACGCTTGTACAGGTCTGTTATGCTCTGTGAACATACTGCAGCAGGCCTGGGCAGCAAGCAAATGCTAAAAAACCTCATCAAATCAGATCCAACACACCAAACACGACCACAATCTAGTACAACGCTTCAAAAATAACTCCCTTTCACACCATATCCTATTGGAAGATGAATATGTCAATCTTAAAATTGATTTCAGACACCTGCAGGTCTGAAATGAAGGAAGTGGTGGCTGGTTCAACTGGGGCAGTGATATCAACAACACCAAAATCTTATCAACACACATCAACACACACCCAAGCTGCAACTCCAAATTCACTTCAAGACTTGCCCAAATATGAATACTGGAAAGATATCAAACTGTAATAACAGAACTGAATCTCACACTGAAGACTGCTGATCACTGAAATTTGTCCAAGTCTGAAAATTTGCAAGTTCCTACAAAACTATAATTTGCATCGCAATCCTATAGATCTGAAACCCATTTCAAACATCCTGACAATATACATGAAATATAAATGTTTATTTCATGCACAGCCTCCTATAATCATGCGAACATCAAAAGTTCAACCTGGAAGATCTACAACTATCCTCCAGGGATTCAGGCACCTGCAACCCATAAGAAATACCCTCAAAAAGGGCAGCAACTCAACTTTAAAATTCCCATGCAAAGCTAGTAGGTACAACCAGCAATAGGGTCATGGTACAACCTCCAACAACTTAAATCTGCACCAAAACAATTGTACGGTTTGCAAATGTAAACAAAAAACAACATCCCAAACAGCATATCAAAAACCAAAAACAACTTCCAGCAAGGAATGGTGCAGCCTGTTGGGTCTCAAATCAACAGATTGGATAGGTTCTAAGGAAATGCCAACTCCTATGATCAAACCCTCCAATTGACTTGGCCAACTTATAGAGCAAACCTGTTAAGATGTTAACTCTCTCACTTCAGGCTCTGCAGGACCTAGGCGGGTATACCTATTCACCGGCTGTTTCTAATAACCAGTGCTTTTTATAGCAGATTTATTGTCTTAATCTGATATCTCCTAGTCTTCAGAATGGCATAGGTTCCTAGAATGGAGATATAGCAGATGAGTTCAAGATTGTTGTTGTAGAAGCTATTCGATCTATGTTTCCTAATTACTTCTGTTGCTTTAAAATAACATATGATGAATATAGTGATAAGTGTAATCTGAAATTAACCAGTGCCTTCTTTGCTGTTTGGGCTACAGAGTCATTATACTTTCTTTAGGACTTATCATGCGAGCCTGCGAGACAGTTTTTTAATCCACCCCTTTATGGACCTGTCGGTTGTTATTTCTTTTGAGATCAATTGAATGCTTATATCATACGTTGATTGAATGAATTTAACCCTACCTTTAAGGGACCAATCAATGAAGTACTGCGAGGAACAATTACAATTCGCAAGCAAAACTTTTGTTTCAACCTTATAACATGAAGCACAAATTTGATTTCAAGAATATGAATAACCTTATCACTTTAGATAATATCACAGACGATTGCCAGAACAAAGTGAAACAATCCACAACACATACGCAAAGAAAAAACAACAGTTCATAGCATGTATTCCATTGAAGTTTGTAAAACTTACAGGCTATCATACATTGCCATCTTCTTCTTATGTATTTTTTCGTCCCCCATATTACAAAAACCATTCTCATATATATATGAGAACGAAAGTTATTCATGAAAAGACATGTCTTTTCAAAATGCTAATCGTTAGTTTGAATGTTCTTAACAAATTTAAGCAAAAAGAGATTAAGAATTCCTAAATGATGAATATAATCATCATCTTTGAAGGTTTTGATTTTAGCACTCTGTTTCTTCAATTCTTCTCCTTGTGACAGGTATTCGAATATCATCTGGTTGACGGTAGGGGCCATGTCTTTGCTTCAATCCATTTTTGATAAAGCCCAATCCTTGACACTGACAAGCTCATTCCGCAAATCCTCCAGAGATATTACATCTCCTTCTTTATAGACCGAGGGCATTCCAATAGGTCTCCCATCATCCAACTCCTTAAGATCTCTTCTTAGCGCATCTTCGAGTTTAACATGATTTTCCATGTACGCAGTCCCTTCAGCCTTCTCCTCTGGCGTCATCGTATCAACACTGTTTAGTACTCCGTGCAATCGTGCTTTTAATCTCTCATGCTCTCTTAATGCCTTTATAGTTCCAGTGTACACCTTCCAATATTGTTCAACATGTGAAAGCATGGTGTTGAATCGGTGTCCGATGATATCATTAACCATTTTATCCATCTTTTGTTGGATACTATTTGCCTGTTTGGTAGCCTTATCTGCTTGATACTTCCAGTACAGAGCATCAGAAACATCATCCAAGCTACATCCTGTGGGATATGAGGTATATTCATTTATGGGAGTCCCTGTCTCAAGTTGCAATATTTTTGCTTGCAACTTTTGATTCTCCTCTTTAGATTTTTCATACAACCCCTTATAAGTGATGTTTTCCCTGACCAAAAATTCTGTCTGGTCCAAATTTAATCTGGCAACATCCAAGTTTAATTTAGCAGTGACCCTAGGGTCAGTCTTTCCAACCTGATGAACCATGAGGTGTCCAAAGGTTTCTTCGATATCCACAATAATAGGCCTTTTTCCCTTTGGATATAACGCCCACTGTAGGAGAGCCTTTTTATCAGGATCATATCCGGAGCCTAGGAATAATTTGTCTATCTCCTGAGGCAACACCTGTTGATTCAAGTCTTGCTTCTTCAAGAATCCGTCAAACAGAAGTGCTGAATTTATGTCCCAACCAGAAAAGATGATAATACCAGCCTCTTTTAATAATCTTCTCCCTTTCTCAGGGGTCATATCTTTCATGAGGGTATCAATTTCTTCCTCTAGTCTTTTCATCTGTTCCTCTTCTGGTCTTCCAGCCATGCTTCGTTTCACATGTGCCCCTTTATACTGGTACAAGAATGAAAGGAATTCCCTCGAAGAGGCGAATCCGTCGTCAGCAACAAAATCTTCATGCTCTGTCATCCTTATATCAACAACATCTTTAATGTTAATTTCACCAGTGTCCATATTCACCTCTGCTTCAAAACCAGGAGGATAATCTTCTCTAGGAGAATCAGCAGGGATACTACTAGCAGTTGATTTTGGTGACATGTGAGCCAATGGTTGACTATCCTTTTCAGTGTTGATAAAATGAAGGAATTGTGTGGGCACTCTATGCATGATTTCTACTTCATGTTGGAGTAGCCTTTTGGCTATTTCCAGAGGATCTTGGAGGTTTCCAAGTAAATCTCCATCCACCATCCCCCTTGCCCTTTTCCATTTGAAAGCCTCCCAAGTCATTTCACTCCTTTCTCTCAAAACCCTGGCTTCCTCTCTTTCAAGGTTCTTGATCAAGTCATCTGGCATTTTAGCCACATGTATTCCAGCCTTTAGTTTTTGTGATGCCCTGGCAGCTCTTATATATCCCTCAGGATCAAAGTTCTCTCTAGGTTCACCCAGAGTCATGCCATAGTAGTCTAATTTATTTTGAAGTAGATGATAACTTTTTGAACTTTTAACAATAAAATCAGAAAAAACCAATAAACTTGGAACGATGGACTGTTTACCGAAATCCGTAAGATGTTTGGCACTGACAGTAGATAGTTGTCTCACAATCTCCAGGCTAGCCACCTTGTTTGGTACTGTAATTGGAAGCATGTGTGGCCTTCCTTCATACCCAAATACCCTGATTTCTGTATGATTATTGTGGCAATACCAATCACCCCAATTGTGATCAATCTGTGACTCCGGAGAGAAGTCCTTTGGCCTGAGAAATCTCTTAATTTCAGGGGACAGAGTATAATCTCTATGTTGCCCAAAGGCCGCACTAAGGGGTTTCACAAAATATTCCTGAAAGTGCCAGTACTGGTTGTTCATGAATCTCTGATCCCATGCGGAAACCCACAACTGAACTGGTTTTTTCAAACCATTCTTATCATAAGCTCTGATGCAGAAATCATCTGACCAGAAATTGATTTCTTGTCCACAATAAAGAATAATATGCATCAATAAAGAGTACAATGAAAAATGGATATTCACAAGGTCCCCTCTTAACTTCTCCAACCCATGATTTAGGGCATCTGCAGCATAAGTGGCATAATCAAATGACCTAGGGTCTTTTGATTGTAAATCAGCACACAGAACCATAACCCCAATATCCATGAGAGGATGAGCTTCTAAACCTAATACTTGAGCTGCAGCATAATATGTATACTTAAAATATGGATGGAAATGGTTGACATCAAATGGCACCTTGTCATCTTTGCTGAACTGAACAAAGGACCCACCCACTTTCGGCCGGTGAATAGGTAATCTCCATGTCCTGTAGATGTTTTCCAAGCTAAAGAATTCCCGCGACAGTTTCTGCATATCGATTTTCTCCTCTACTTCCCAGTCTAGATCAAACACCATATCAATAGTCTGTTTGTTAATCACCACCAAGGGATTCCCTCGGTAGTCGCATATGGTTTTGGTTCTCGGATTATAGCAATCTACCAGGGCTTTCATTAGTTCAACATCCACAAACACATTTGGGACTACCAATTTCCCTAAGTTTTTCTTCCATAGATTACTTATGGGCTCAGGAGCATCCCTTCTTTTGTAACTAAATAGGAACAATTCATGTCCCCTGATTTCGGTCCATATGTCTCCCAGATTTTCAAATCTATCCTCCAATCCTTCTTCTTCACTCTTGATCTTCTTAGACCTCACGCTGGATGCCGGGCACTGGTCTAGCAAATCCTGAGTCAAAGCTCTACCTTCCTTTTTCTATCTTTTGGGTTTCTCCTCAGGATTTAATTCTTTCCCTTTTCTACTCCTTTTAGAAGAAGAAGAAGATTCCATAGCTTCAGTAAATACGAGAAATCACACTTACTTGGAGAAATGTCTAGCTCTTCAGATTGTCGTTCACGAACCTCAGCAAATTCCTCGCAATTGTCAATCTTTTGGCATCAATCTGGTTCTTATGAAGATTTGATCAGTTCGGCTGTAATTGCATGGGCAACTTGTGTACAGTTAATGTCTCTGCGTCTACAACGGCTATTCAAATGTTTAAACTTAATTGCAGATGTGACATTCTTCACTTGGGCCTTTAACTCTTTCGCGGGAAGTACAGTTCGACCAAAATGATCGTAAGTCAAGTTTCGATGAACCCTCGTCTTCGGCCGAATGTTTTGATCTTTCATCGAAAGCTCACTTTCCTCGATATCACTTTTTCGGTGAATAGCCCATGTCGAAAAACCATTTTCAAGACTCATCGAAATCATCTTTTCCTCGATGAACTTTCTTTCGATAAGTTATTCGCAAGTTTCATCGAAATCATATTTCGATGAGTTCTATTCTTCGGTGAAAGTTCATGCAAGCTCCTCGAAAGTCTTTTTCCTTCGATATCCCCTTTATCGATGAAACACCTCTGTTCTTGTTCGATATAATGTTATCGATGAGATTTGCATTTCGATGAATGCTTTATGAATTTCTTCGGCAGTTGTATTTCTTCGAAATCACTTTTTACTTTTTGCTTTTCATTTTTTGATGAAACTGGAGTATCGATGAGCGGCTTCCTTTATTTATCGACAGTGATATTCTGCCGAAAACACTTTTGCGTAGTGCTTTACACATCATGCTCTATTTAGATGAAAGTATCCTTTCGGTGAAATTCCTTTTGAGATGCTCGATACAATATCTTGGCCGATAATCTTTTAGTTTTCAAGCCTATGGGAAGATTTTTTTTTATTTCAAACATAGTGTTCAACACAGCCAATGTGAGGTGTACGACCAGCAAAGAAACTCCTCAAGTCGCCCTCAAGGAACTTCAACAAACTCTTCAAAATCTCCACAAATGACACTGAAATCTGCAACACAAAACTGGTACACTGATTTGAAGCACAATGGTGATCTTCGAAATGAAACCACACAATCCAGCTAGGGATTATCTTTCAAATCCAAAACTAGAAATCAAATGAGGGATTTCATCTTCAGAAGATTGTGGACGAACTCTCAGGTTCAATCCGACAAGATAACATTATCAGTCAACAACATATGAGCAAATAATACCTCCAACCTCCTTTTATAGATTTTTGGAGGGAATTTGTAATTTTAAATTATAATAATTCCTCCTCCCTCAAAAATGACCTTTATGAAATAATAATGACATATCATATGCAAAGGCCCCATTAACTAGGAGTCCAACTTTTAAAACACGGCATTACTTTTGAATTAGATATTACACTAAGTTGTCCTTCTATTATTTATCGAAATTAGACAACATTAGGGAATATTAATTAATTATTCAATTACTCACCCAAGTTGCAGAAAGCATTGAAACTGAATTGGAATCAAACTTTGATCACACCTGGATGATACTAAAGATTTAGGATGATGAAAACAAGTGACTTACTAAAAGTAGACATGCTCTTCAAGACATTTGGAGAACACCCAGGAGTCCAAAAATATTTCTGAAAGTGTCATAGTGATCCAAACTGCTAATTGGGATCATTTCCAAAAATAGAAATCCTGGATTACTGAACTTGCGATCTCCAAAAATGTTAGAGCCCCCCTTTCTCTTACCAATTAGCCTATGAGACTCGGGAACTAAGCTAAAAAGGAACTAAGCTAAAAGCTCACAAAGCGATTCAGCTCAAATTGGGGACATTACAATTTTACTAGATTTGGGATGGTCAAATTGCCAATAAAGTTGGTTGGAAATTGGAAGAGGACATACAAGAAAATGGATATACTTTTGGGTAGTAGCTTAAATATTCCCTAAAGGCCTTGGAAAACAGTTGTAGTGTATTTATAAGGTGGAAACTCACATCTCCCACATAGGGGGTGTAATAAAAGACAAGATAGAGGTCCTAAAAGGTATGATCATTGTTGGATTGCCTTCCCCTATGACTGAAAATCTGGCATTAAAAAATAAGTAGAATGATTAAAGGACATTGAGCCCATGATTCACGTTTTTGGGAAAAATTAAAACATAAATAAGAGCAATCTCGTGGGCATTCAGGATGTAAACAGTGCTCGTGAGGGGGGTATCTCCTTGAAGTTTCATGTTGAAATTTTTGTAAAGTGAATCACATCAATTGTAGAGGCCCCATGGAATGCCTCCTTTGGAGAACTCAACAAAGTGCTTTCTATGGACTTCCTTTGAAACCCTGAATGGGAAAAATTGGTGGCAGATATTGCATGATGGGACTAGGCTAGACATTTTTTCCAATATTCTTCTATTGTTTGCATTCTTTTATCCTCATGTTTTTATTCTTCTATTATTCTATATGTTTTTTCCTTCTTTAGGATAGAAAGTCTTGTGGCTTGCATAAAGACATTAAATTTTTTAAGATGACATACTATGTAACATATTGTACATAATCTCTAGAGTGTACATTTGTGTGCACCCGCAGTTGGGACTCTTAATGTTGGAAACATATGCCTAACCATATCTTTTTGTGCAAGGGAGAGCATACATGTGTAAATATTGAAAGGAGTACATGTTACTCACCCATGGGTGAGCATTGCCTCCTGAAGATACAAAATAGAAATTTTAATCCCAAAGGTTGGGATCTTTTCCTCTGCTTTTAGTATCTAGATGTCAAAAGCTTGTTTTGTCTTGTAGAGGGTCATAATTAGGACTCTCATTATTTATATAGATCTAAGTAGTCTATCTATAGTACTTTGTCAAAAAAAGATTGCTGAGATTTTTATCAAATGTCAATGTGGGTCACTTGTTGCTAATCTTGTGGTGTTTTGTTAGATTGTAAAGAGTTATTTGTTTTGAGAAGTTAGACCAAAAGGAAGGCTCTCAATCACATTGTAAAAATCTTTTCAAATTACTAAATATGGCATTTGGATCAATTTTCAGCAGAGTAGCTAGAAACTCCTTTGTCCCTCCTTAGGCACGCGTATCCCCATATCCATTCCCATTTCCAAAACGGATACATATCCGATACAGCTCGGATGCACGTCGAATATTGTACCCATGTGTGCCCAAAAAACTTTGATTTCCAACCATGCTAGATACTATGTGATTTGATTTTTTTTAAAAATTTGATGTAAATCTTCCTAAATTTAATTTTAAAAAACTTCATTCATGCATTTAAAAAAAAAAAATGGTATTAACAAAACCTACACCAAATGAGAAGGACAAATGAAATGTTTTTCTATTTCAGTGACCCATTTTTTGGGTTATCTTCCAATGCAACTCTTCTATTTTTGCATATTGTAAAATGTTAAATCAACTTATCATTATTTATGTAGCAATTATGTGTCTATATTGCTTTTGAAGTAATGAAAATCTCCTCGAATAACTTTGAAAATTGTGTTAAATATATGTGTATGTGTTCTTTATGAATGACATATCCAACCGTATCCATATTGGGGGTCTTAAAAATTGGCCGTATCTGTATCCGATACTGTATCCATATTTGTATCCGTGTTCGTGTCCATGCAACTTTGATTTTTAGTAACAATGATGTCATTTTTGATTTGATATTTTTGTTCCTCTGTGTGATTTGAATTTGAATGCTAATAGAATTCATTTATAGTCTTATAGAAATCTAATGACTTGCGATGCCTATTGAATGATTTGAGCACATGGTTATTAAGTATATTGATTATTTGATGATCTCTTTGTCTTTTGGCCAATGGATTTTGTCATTGGTTAGAATGTATGAAATTGATCAAATCTTGTTAAATGTGTTTTCCCTTTTTTGCATATAAGGATTTTGTAGTTAATAGATACTAGCATTGGTGAATTCATTTTGTGTGAGGTGGAAAATGATGATGACAAACTATTGCAAAACCACAAAGATCCAACCACAAACAATCCTAGTTCCACAATAAAACATTCACCATACACCAATGAAGAAACCTAAGAACATGCAAATTAACAAATTGAAACAATAATACCATTCACATGTCAAGTAGGGTTTGATCTCCATTGTCTCCTATTTCCATTGATGTTGTTTGATATATTTGCTCTCAGATTTTGTATTGTGCACAAGAGCTCAACAAAGAACGGATTGTGGTTGTAAAGTCACTTGATCGCAAGAAAACTTGATAAACGCATTAGGATTAGAAGGATAAAAGAATCCTCTTATATAGAAGACACTTTAGAAAATGGAGGGATAAAATTAAGAGGTGAAAAGAAATAAATGGTCAGCTAGGATTAAAGGGTAGGGAAAAGAAATAATAAAATAATGAAGGGGATAGGTAGAGGAAAATTAAAAGATAAATGACATGTGTCATAGAAGAGAAAAAGCTAATGAATTAATTAAATAAATAAAAATTCATTTAATTAATAGAAGAAGTGGGACCAATTAAATAAATAAAATATTTATTTATTTTAGGGATAAGATAATTTAAATAAATAAAAATATTTATATAAATAGGGAAAAAACTATAAGAAGATAAGTGAATTAATCAAATAAATAAGAATTTATTTAATTAATAGAAAACTTAGGATAAAATAATTAAATAAATAAAATATTTATTTAATTAAGCTAGGACAATTTTAGGTGTCTACACATTTAATATTGTTTTCATGGCTTGATGGATTGAAGCCCATTCAACCCTATAGGCACCCTATCCTTCCTAGAGTAGTTTAGCTTCATTGGATAATCATGGTGGCCCCCCACCCCCAATATTTGCATTGCTCTAGGGACTTCCTATGCAATAGATCCTTTTTTTGCAAACTTTAAAGACCTCTTTCATTATGAGGGGAATTGTTAGATCTCTTTCATATTCATGCTTTAATTGCGGTTTTGATATCATTATAGGGTAAATTGATGCATAGGGTTGCTAGTGATAGCCAATTGGGCATGCTTGCATTAGAGGGTCTTGCTTACCCTTAGATCTGTTTGATTGTTGCATGAGTCAATCTTAAATATAACCTTAGAAACACCCTCATAGCCTTGTGGAGCCTAAAGTCAGGAGAGGAGAACCCCCTTTGTTAGGACTTAGTTTGCTGCTATGCCTTTTTGAAAGATCAAGTCATGGCAATGATCTCATGTTGTGTGATCACTCCTAAGAAATTAGGGTGTTGTTCTAGGAACCAATAAATCCCATCAATTTTTTGGGTAACACTTGTTGCATGCTGTAAGATTTGCATAGATGCTCATCAATCACCCAAGATCTTGATGGCGGGCGGTTCCAACACCCCTTAGAATAGTAGGGCAATTTCCATTTATCACCCTACAGAATTAATTGGAACTATTGCTTTTGGCCTTAAAATAGTAGGGCCACCCTTTCATCAAAAAAAATGTGTTCATGAATTTTACTATTCTTGCGGGAGTGAATAGTTGTTGGTGGGTGGGAGGAGATAGAAGGGGCTTCCTAATTTATGACCTTATAGAATAATGGCAGTGTGCATTCATAGGGAATTATAGTTGTTCTATTCCCACCCTTCTTGCAAGCCCCACAATAGCAAACTTGCTATTGACAATGGGAGATCGTAGATGCAACACATGATAGCTATTCCAATAGAATGAGTATGGGAGTACATTGGATTGCAAGATGTTCTTACAAGAGCAAGATTGTAGCATTTGTAGGATATGCTCCCAAGTGAAGAGGATTTACAACTTGTGGGATAAATGTGAAAAAAGTACAAGTGTATGACCCGCCACCAAACATGGAAAAATACAACTCAACCCTATTAAATGCAAGTTACCTACCTAAGTAGTTGCCTACCAATGTGAGAGATAACACCTACTCAAAGTACACTTATCCTAGGTGCAAATGAATGCACATAAAATAAACTAAGTGCATATAAAACAAATGCACCAACATCCCTCATAAGCATAGCTTAGGTGGATAGAGATGGGTCCCATCAAATGTGTAGCCATGTTAGGTACCCATGTACAAAGTAATCCTTCATAGAAGAAGAGGAGGAGAATACCCCTCCATATGAGAAAGAAAAACTCCTAAATTAGAGAGAGAAGAGCGATTGATAACCTCCCTCAAGCTCTTGTTGGAGTACAATGAACACTGGGGGGAGGGGGGTGAATCAGTGTTCATACAAAAATTCACTTTTCATCAACTTTTTCAGACTTGATTTGTTTATGCAATATAAAGCAAGAAGAAATGAACAATAGTATACTCAAACATACATAAGAACATGACATAGAGAAATGTTCCGAGTGGAAACCCTCCCGGGGAATAAAACCACTCGAAATGCCTCACTGGCTTATCTGAAAATTTCTTTCTTACAATGCCTCACTGGTTGAGAACTTCATTGGTTACAAAATGCCTCACTGGCAATCACAACTTCTCAATCACTTTTGAATTTCATACACAGAGTATCATCTCTGTTTCTTTCTACAACATCCTTTGATCTCACATTACTTAAGATTCACAGGCAGAAGTCCAAGTACAACATACTGATGTGTATATGTTTGTATACACATCAGTATGAGATACTTTTACAATTGATCAATTTCATAGAGCACTGAATGTGCTATCAATAGAGTTTTCAAGTACAAGAATATGAATGAAATACTTTTTACAATCTGAGAATAATATTTCTTTTCTGTTCAACACGCTGAAAAACGAATTCAAGAAAGTACATATAGTGTTTTGCATTTTCAAACTGAAACATAACTTCCATCCTTAACTACTTTCTTTAACAAGTACCTGAATGATAATGATACTACTTAATGCCTTCACAACAAAATGCTTTGCTGTTATACATGAATGGTAACTAAAACAATGTTAACAAACCTTTGACATAATAACAGTTCTTAAGCCACAATATGATTTGCTTGTCTTCAAAAAACCATGTCACAATTTACACAATAACCCTCCAAATGTTGGCATTATTGTCATTGATGTCAAGGAATATCTTGAGGTTGCAAAGAAGAAGGCAGCAGTGTGCATAACATGCAGGTTATGCAGTCATATATGTAATTACGCATAACACGTAGTGCTACAGGGGCCTCGATCGAGCTCATTTACTCCACATGTCGGCATCGGTATGGAGTTACGTGTTGGTGAGGTGTACATTGTAGGGCCTCTTTGGTGCGTTGGTTGTCGCACTCGACACTCGATGGGGAAGTCTTCAGTATTTGACCGAGTTGTGAGTTGGGTATGGTGAGCCATGATTTCCACGTGGCAGCAGTTGTTTGGTTCACGTGTGTCGGTGGGTCCCGTTGACGTGTTTTTTATGACAACGTCTAACATAGAATAAAGTTCCCAACGGTCACTTCACTCTCTCTTGATCAAAGTTAAAATGTATGCTAAGATTGTAATAAGATCAAACGGCTAACTCCAAGGTTCCTTCGTGCAACGGACGTGACTCAGTTGGCTGATGTGATATAATGGTAATCCAAGGGGCCTTACGTTTGAATCGTTCTTTCACTCCTTCGTTGTGGCTTGGAACTTCATCATCGGATATGGCGATTCTATGATGCGTTTGCTTCGAAATCAACTGAAACTATTCACTATTGACTAATTTCTAACTATTCACTATTCTCTATTAGCTAACTATTAACCCTCAACTCACTATTAACCTCTACAAATGAAGAGCCAGAGCTTTATATAGGGAGCTCTTTACAATTTAATGGCTAGGATTACAAGATGGAAACCCTCATTAGGGTTTGTTACAACAAACTCCTTTAGCCAATGAGAAAATTACATTTCATGTGTGGACCAATACATTTCAAGGGTAGGTGCCTTGAAGTTTGTGCCATCACTAGTGAGTCAGGTACATTGAATCTGGACATGCTAATGTGGAGCTATCTGACTGGAGGAACAGTGACTGGGATGCCACCTTGACTTGTGTTTGTGCTTGGTTAATTAAGGAATGTTGTATCTCTTGATATTCAATGTGATGATGATGAGAAGCTAACTTTGATTAACTCTTCTGAAACTATCTGCTTCTTCAACGTACCCTTGCACTGACTTTGGTGATCCTCCTTCGTCCTTGATGTACTTGATTAATGATGTACCTTCTTGACACTCTTGTGTTTGATGAAGCCCTTCACGGTCAAGTCACTCCTCCTTTGGTAACTCATATCGCCTTGAAATGTTTACAAGATCCCTCTTCTCTGTCATCCTGTGATCTCTTCGAGGATAGTTCTAACACATTGCTTGCAATTGTTGATCATTCGAAGTCCTTCAATTTAGTAGCACTTTGAGTCCTCCTCCATGCATTTGAGTCGTCTTTAATGATGATGAAACTTGAATAGGTCGCCCTTGTCCTAGCCTGATCTTTCTCCAACTTGATTTGATGGACCTGCAAAACGAACAAAAGATGATTAAGAATACATGATATATTGATTCTAACATGGTATTTCTTACTTCAAACCATTAATAAGAAGGCATTAAGATCAATTCGCTTTGGATCCTCTCCAAGGACAGGACCTATAATAAAATGCGCTCTGGATCCTCTCTAGGGACAGGGCCTATAATGAGATTTTCGCTTTGGACCCTCTGGAAGGACAGGCCCTATAATGAAATTCGCTCTGGACCCTCTGGAAGGATAAGCCCTATAATGAAATTTGCTCTAGACCTTCTGGAAGGGTAGGCCCTATAATGAAATTCGCTCTGGACCCTTTGGAAGAGTCAGGAGTGAAATTTGACAAAGTTGCTCAATTAGACCTCATTTTCAACCTTACCTTACCAAGATCAAATCATTCGCCTCCAAAATTGCCTAGGAATAGGTTTTACTCAAGGACCTAGGCAAAACATTAGACCTCCTAGGAATTTCGCTCTGGACCCTTTGGAAGGGTCAGGAACGAAATTTGCATTTTAACTCAAATTCTATCATCTCATTGTCTCAAATCACTTTCCAAGGACAAGTACACATCAATCCTTCCAACCATGCCATAGGAACAAAAATCTTGGTTTCAAACATGGAGCAAAATAGAGATTTTAGGAATTTCGCTCTGGACCCTTTGGAAGGGTAAGGAGCGAAATTTGCATTCTTGGCTCAAATCCTCCACCTTTTCACCCCTCAATTGCTTCCAAGGCATGATGACATCCTAGCTAAGGCTCCAAGGCACAAAATTAGTTCAAATTTGAAGCAAAGGGAAGATTCCATGAAAATTCGCTCTGGACCCTTTGGAAGGGTTAGGAGCGAATTTTGTCTTTTGACCTCAAATCCATCATTGCCTTCACTTCCATTCAGTTCTTAAGGCAAGTATATATCCATCCTCCCTCAACCATGTCCTAGGAATAGGTTTTAGTTTGAACAAGGAGGAAAATAGTGTTTTTAGGAGAATTCGCTCTCGACCCTTTTGGAAGGGTCAGGAGCGAAATTCTTCCTAGGGCCAATTTCTTCATCCATTCATCCTTTCTTTGCCTTGAATTTTTTCCTTGGACTTGCCCATTCCCCTTTTATCTTATCATATTCAAGCCAACTTGCTCTCAAAGTGGTGTCCATTTCAACGTTTTGGCAAGAAATTAGGCTATCCTAAAGATTTCGCTCTGGACCCTTTGGAAGGGTCAGGAGTGAAATTCATGTTTTAGGCTCAATCCACATCCAATTTGCCTTAGCTTTGCTTTAAACTTGATCTTTGATCCTTTTCTCTCCATGATCTTGCAAATTTGCCCTCACTTTTGCTCAGAATGACAACCATTCAATGAATTTGGTGAAGAACTAGGTCTTTTAGGGAATTTCGCTCTGGACCCTTTGGAAGGGTCAGGAGCGAAATTTGCAATTATGCCCAAATTATTGACCTTCTCATCACTTGACTTTATTGCACACATCAATACTCTCTCAATAACGCCCTAGGGGCAAGGTTTATAATGCAAATTAGGACCAAGAAGAGAGATCCAAGGAAATTCGCTCTGGACCCTTTGGAAGGGTCAAGAGCGAAATTCATGTTTTAGGCTCAATTTTCTCACTTTCCCCTCAACTTTGCTCTTAGACTTGGTTTTTGGGTCCTTCCTTCATCTTAATCAAGTCCATTTGCCTTCAAGGTGATGTCAATTCAATGCTTTTGATGACAAATTAGGTCTTTCTAAGGATTTCGCTCCGGACCCTTTGGAAGGGTCAGGAGTGAAATTTGTCTTTTAGGCTCAAATCTTGACCTTTTCATCAAATTTCCATGTCTAAGCTTATCCAAGGTGTCTCCAAAGGTGAACTCAAGCTTATTTCCCCCCAATACATGCCTTAAAGTGAAAGTTTTGTCTAGAATAGGAGTCAAAAGGGAGCTAAGGAAGATTTCGCTCTGGACCCTTTGGAAGGGTGAGGAGCGAAATTTGCAAAAATGCTCAAATTCTTGACCTTTCTCCAAATTTCCAAGTCTAGACCCTGATCATTAGGCGTTTTCTAAGGATAAATAGGTCAGTGTCACATCAATCAATGCCTAGAACTTCATCATTCATCAACTGGACCAATCTCAAACCCTCAAAGGGAAAATCCTTGATGATACTCACTCACAAACCTTCATTCACTTCCTTAACTCAAAGACATAGGTCTCAAAAGACAAGACTCCTATCAGGATATAAGGACTTCCTCAAACTCAATCAAGACATAACCCCCAGACTAGAAACAAGAGCAAGGCCTAACCTAGAGAAGGCTTTCAAAGAGATCCTGACCTGGACCACCTACTGACCTACCTCAACTCAAGCAGACCCTGCTATCCTAATGACCTCTCTGACAACTCTCCAATGCAAAGGCTAATAGCCAAGACCAGACAACCAAGCAAAGAAAACTAACCCCAGAAAGCAAAAAGTAGGGGTCCCCATTTACAATGGGGCGATGTGTGAATACGTCATAATAGGTTGGTGCCCTAAAATTTTGTAATCTGTTATTTACTGTGAGGCTGGATTGGAGCAGTAGACTCCAACAACTATTCTCATCGAGGTTTTTCCTCGTAAATTTGGTGTTGTGGTTTGTTTTGTGTGTGTATATGTCTTTAATTAGTTTGCAGTTTCAGTATTTGCACACATAGTTAAAATTTTAAAATACACTGATTCAACCCCCCCTCAGTGTCCATTTGTGTTCTTTAATTGGTATTAGAGCCTTAGGTTCCCTTAGTGAAAAGCTTCCTCTAGCTTGGGTAGATCCTGTCTTGTGAACACAATGGCTAGAAATGAGTCATCCTCCAAAGCACCTATGCTTGATGGCACGACACCAACTATGCTTTCTGGAGTAGAAGAATGGAGACATATTTGTCTTCACTTGGGTTTGATATTTGGATGTTAGTAAAAAATGGATATACTGTTCCTCAAGTTCCCCTTACAAACCTTGATGCTAAAAGGGAGTATGAAAACAATGCAAAAGCTAAAAACGCAATCTTAAGTGGTCTGTCTGATACAGAGTTTGTCAAAGTCATGCACTGCACTTCAGCAAAAGCAACATGGGATAAGCTACAAAGCATATATATGAAGGAAACACTAAAGTAAAAGAAGCTAAACTGCAAAATTTAAGAACTCAGTTTGAAAATTTGAAAATGAAAGAAAAGGAGAAGATAGTTGATTATCTGCAAAGAGTGGATGAGATTGTGAGCGCAATAAGAGGACTTGGAGAAGATCTAACAGATGAAGTCACTGTCAAAAAGGTCCTGAGATCATTAACTACAAGGTATGACACAAAAGCTTTTGCTATTGAAGAAGCTAAAGATCTAAAAGCTTTCTCTATGGATGAATTATTTGGTTCTCTATGAGCCTATGAAATGAGGACAGTAAGTGCCGAACCTTCAAAGAGAGAGGCTGCTTTCAATACCACATAGAAAGAAAAAGAACAAGCTACAAATGAGGATGAAAATGATTTTGAGGCTGCTCTAGCAAACTTTGTAAGAAAGCTCCAAAGAGGTTCAAGAAAGTACAAAGGTAAGCTGCCTTTCAAATGTTTCAACTGTGGCAAGAGTGGACACTTTGCATCTAAGTGCCCTTATGGAGAAAATGAAGAAGATGAAAAGGAAAATATGAAGGCTTTTGGCAAGGAAAAGATGAAGAACTCTTATAAGCCAAGAAGAAGAAATTTCAGGATAAAGAGTTGTCTTTACAGATTTGAAGATGATATCTTTGATGAAGAAAGTGTCTCTGAAGATTGCTGTAGTGATGGTGAAAAAGAAGTCAATCTCTTTATGGCACAAGGAGAGTTATCCGATGAACATATTATTGATGATGAAGAAGAGGAAATTGAAGCTAAAGTAGATCTCGAAGGTGAACTTGTGAGTGCACTAGAAGAACTTAGAAAAGTGAGAAAGGAATATAAAAAGTACAGGAATGCTGCTGCTGAAGAACAACACCTACTAAACAAATCACTTGAGGAGTCGAATACAACAATTTCAGATTTGAGAATCCAGTTGGAAGAAGCAAAAATGATGTATGAAGTAACAAAATCAGATTTAGAAAGGAAGGATAAGGAGTGTCAAAAATTGGAAGAAGATCTTGTAAATCTAAGAAAGGAATTGGAAAAGAATAAGGATGAACTCAACGTGAGGATTAAGTATGGTGGCAGCATTGAAGCATTAGACAAAATGTTGAGTAAGTAGAAGCACAACAAGGACATCAATGGTGTTGGGTTTGAAAATGGACAATGTTCTAACAGTAAGGATTCATCAGGCAAAGAGATACATTTCACCTCTTCAAGTGAAAGTGAAGTCAAACAAACATTCACAGTCAGCAAACCAAATGAGAAGAAGACATATGCTGCTGCTACAAAGAATCAGTCAATGAACCAGCATGCTGATCCTAAAAGAAAAACCAATGTTGATAATGGAGGCTTCACAAAGGTCAAGTATACAAGAAGGAAGAGCTCAAGAAGACCGAACTATGCTGCTCCAAGGAGACCAATGAGAAACAACTTCAACAATGATTGGTATGTACCTCAATTCCATGGCTACTGTTATAAATGTAATACTTATGGTCATAGAATTGTTGATTGTAAGATTATGCATAGGTCTCCACCCAGTTTTGAAAGTAGAAATCAATTTGCTGCTCTTAGGGATATGAATGTTATTTGTTATAAATGTAATGGGTATGGTCATAGGAGTTATGAATGTAGGAAAATGTATCTCAATTCTACAATAGTTTTTCAAATTCATCATTCAATGTAAATGTTAAATGCTATCATTGTCAAAACTTGAGCCATATTGCAAAACATTGTAAGCTAAGGACTGCTAAGCAAAAGAAGGCTTTGTCAACATTGGAACCAAGAGTCAATTTAGGTCAGGAAACAACAACAGAAAGCAAGAAAGAATCAAAACAAGCTCGGGTAGAAAAGGAGAAGGACAAGGTTGAGTCAAGTTTGAATTTTCAAACTGCCCTACATGTTGAAAGGAAAAATCTTTGGGTAGTAGACAGTGGCTGTTCCAACCATATGACTGGTGATAAAAATAAATTTATTAAGCTTGAAGATTGGAATGGAGGCTCAGTGAGGTTTGGAGACAACTCATCAATCAAAATCAAGGGTAAAGGTACACTGAACATTGATGGCAAGCTGAAAGTTCATGATGTTTATTATCTGGAAGGTCTAAAACATAATCTGCTAAGTGAGTCAAATGTGTGACAAAGGATATAAATTTACATTTGATTCCAAGGGTTGTGAAATCAGAAAAGAAAGTAATGGTCAACTAGTGGCAGAAGGTAAAAGAACAGATGGAAATGCTTACAACTTGAAGGAATGTTTTGAGTCTCAATGTATGATGAGACAAGTTGATGAGAGTTGGTTATGGCATAGAAGACTAGGTTACATCAATTTTGATAACCTTGTTAAGGTAAGCAAGAAAGGGTATGTAAGACACATACCTCAAATTAGTAAGCCAGCAAGTACCTTCTGTGATGAGTCTCAAAGAGGTAAGCAAACAAAGGTCAGTTTTTAGACAAAAGAATACTCAACTACAAGACCTCTTGAGCTTGTGCATATTGATTTGTGTGGGCCTACGAGAACAAGAGCCCTAAATGGAGAAAGATACTTTATGCTGCTCATAGATGAGTTTTCAAGGATGACACGGGTCACTTTCTTGCAAGACAAGTCACAAGCATTTGAGAGATTCAAGGTCTTCAAGAAAATGGTTGAAAAGGAAAGTGGATACAAGTTGAAATGTTTAAGATCAGACCGTGGAGGTGAGTTTACATCAAATGAGTTTGAAGACTACTGTGAAAGACATGGAATCAAAAGACAATATTCAGCCCCTAGGACACCACAACAAAATGGTGTTGTGGAAAGGAAGAACAAAACAATCAAGGAAATGGCAAGGACAATGTTAAATGAAGCTAATCTACCTGATGTCTATTGGAAAGAGCCAGTTCACACTGTTGCATACACCTTAAACAGAGTACAACTAAGGGTGAACAACAATATGACACCTTCTGAACTATGGTATGATAGAAGATCCTCAGTCAAGTATTTCAAGGTGTTTGGCAGCAAATGCTTCATCAAAAGAGATGGAGATGAATTAGGTAGATTTGAATCAAGAAGTGATGAAGGTATCTTTTTAGGCTACTCTACTCACAATAAGGACTATAAGTGTTTCAACAAAAGACTGAAGAAGGTAATTGAGAGTGTACATGTGAGAGTTGATGAAGATATGTACAAAGGAAAGCAAAACTCAATAACTCAGATTGAAGAACCATATGTTGAAGATGAAGATCAATCTGAGAGTGAACATGAAGAAGAAGCAACAAGCAAAGCCCCGAACAAATATGCGCAAAAGAATCATCTGGAGGATCAGATCATTGGCAACAAGAATGATGGTGTGCAAACTAGGAGAAAAGCAAGCAACACAGAGCAAGTAAATTTCTGCCTTATGACTGAGATGGAACCCAGAACATATGATGAGACCAACAAGAGTGAGAAGTAGATGAAAGCTATGGAAGAAGAGTTGCAACATATTGAGAAGAACAAAACATGGGAATTGGTTCCTAGACCTGCTGACAAAAATGTCATTGGGACTAAATGGGTCTACAGGAACAAGATGAATGAAGAAGGCAAGGTAATAAGGAACAAGGCAAGACTTGTATGCAAGGGATATGCTCAAGTACAGGGCATAGATTTTGAGGAGATATTTGTACTTGTTGCAAGGCTTGAAGCAATCAGAATGTTCTTGGTATTCTCAGCCTATAAAGGATACAAAGTATATCAAATGGATGTTAAATCTGCATTTCTCAATGGAAATCTAGAAGAAGAGGTCTACATTGAGCAACCTGAAGGGTTTCAGCTGCATGAAGATGATAACTTTGTATGTAGATTGAAAAAGGCACTATATGGTTTGAAACAGGCACCTACATCATGGTATTCTAGGTTGGAAAAGTACTTACATCAGCAAGGTTTCAAAAAGGGAAATGCTGACAACAACTTGTACATTAAGGTGGATAGAGACCACATGATCATAGTTGTGGTATATGTAGATGACATCATATTTGGAGGTAATAAAGATATTCTATGCAAAGAATTTGTTGATCAAATGCAGTCAGAGTTTGAAATGTCCATGCTTGGAGAGTTATCCTACTTTCTTGGTCTGCAAATATCACTATAAAATAAGGGCATATTCATTTCTCAAACCAAGTATGCTAAAGATATGTTGAAGAAGTTTTAGATGGAGGATAGAAAATTGGTTGGTACTCCCATGGTGTCTGTATGTAAGTGAAGCAAAGATGATGAGTCACCTAGTGTAGATCAGACCTTGTATAGATCCATGATTGGAAGCCTATTGTATCTTACAACATCAAGGCCTGATATAGTTCAAACAGTGTGCATGGTTGCAAGATTCCAAGCAGCTCTTGAGAAGTCACACGTCAATGCAGTTAGGAGAATATTCAAGTATCTGCAGGGAACACTTACTTATGGCTTATGGTACCCAAAGAAAGGAGATTTCACTCTACGAGCCTATACTAATGCAGATTGGGCAGGATGTGTAGATGTCAGGAAAAACACCAGTGGTGGAGCTTTCTTACTTGGAGACAGGTTAGTGTCATGGCACGACAAGAAGCAAGAATCCATTTCATTATCAACTGCTGAAGCTGAGTATATTGCAGCTGCCACATGTTGTTCTCAAGTCCTGTGGATGAAGCAAACTCTCAAGGACATTCGGGTAGAATTTTCAGAACCTATTCCTATCATGTGTGACAACTCAAGTGCAATCAATATATCAAAGTGCCCTGTCATGCATTCTAGGACAAAGCACATTGCGATCAAATATCATTTTCTCAGAGAAAAGGTTGCAGAGAAAGGTAAAAGTTGAATATGTGTGCACCGATGAACAAATTGCTGATATTTTCACTAAGCCACTGCCTAAGGACAGTTTTAAATATGTGAGACTGAAATTGGGTGTTCTTCCACCCGCCTTCAACACTTAGCATTTTTGTGTAGTATGTGGTTCAGGGGGCTCATATTGTTTCACACTTTCTGCCTTGAACCTCATGTACAGTCTCAGGGGGAGATCTGAATTTTTATAAGCAGTATTGGTACTGCTTTTTATATTGTAATAATGGTTCATCTTGCTACAGGCAACAGAGGTAGACAGATAAGACATCTTTCAAGAAGCTCCATTCAGTGCTATAGAAAATCAAAGGCGAGAACGTGTGCAGTTGATAGTTAGTTGCTTCACCTTTTGCCATTGTTGTCAAAGGGGGAGAAATGGGAGTGGTCTGCAAGTGTGTTGACATCAATGCCAAAGGGGGAGATTGTTGGCATTATTGTCATTGATGTCAAGGAATATCTTGAGGTTGCAGAGAAGAAGGCAACGGTGTGCATAACACGCAGGCTATGCAGTCATGTATGTAATTATGCATAACACATAGTGCTACAGGGGCCTCGACTAAGCTCATTTACTCCACATGTCGGCAACGGTTTGGAGTTACATGTTGGTGAGGTGTACATTGTAGAGCCTCTTTGGTGCGTTGGTTGTCGCACTCGACACTCGGTGGGGAAGTCTTCACTATTTGACCGAGTCGCGAGTTGGGTATGGTGAGTCATGATTTCCATGTGGCAGCAGTTGTTTGGTTCACGTGTGTCAATGGGTCCCGTGGTGTGTTCAAATGAAGGAAAGAGACCGTGCGGGATAACAATTGAGCGAAGAGAAGACCATTCGCAACCACCCCACAACATTGAAAAGAAATATGCACTAGTCGTGTGGGATAAGAATTTCATTGAGGTCAAAAACCCCTTGCTATCCCGCGACGTGATGAACAAGAGTTTTGTGACCATGCGGGACAAGAAAGAGTTGAGGAAAATGTATTCCTTGCCATCCCGCACCACTGATGACCAAAGAAAATTGGTCCTGCGGGATATGAAATAGATAAAGGAGAGATGCATCCCGCTATCTCGTGATGCTAAGAAGGATGAGATGATGGTCGTGCGGAGTAACATGAAGATAGCGGTAAATGGTTCCCGCTATCCCGCACCATTCAAGATGGGTGTGCGATGGTCGTGTGAGATAAGATAGTGGAGCAAGAGTAAGATCTTGCTATCCCGCAGCATGCAGAATGATGAAAAGAGGACCCTGCGGGATAAAAAGAGAACAAAGAGAATGTCGAAGTCTCTTATCCCACATGGGTTAAGAGGTCATGCCAATTGTTATGCGGGCTAACAAAAGGTGAAGAGAGACATGTCCCTCGCTATCCCGCGATGTCAAAGACCATAAGTTAGAACTCTTGCGGGGCAAGATAAATTGAATAATTGTGCAACCCGCCAGCGCGCATGGGTAAAGAGGGCTCGTAAATGTTGATGCGGGATAACAAAAAGAAAGAATGAGGTAGCTCAATTGGATCGATAGTCCGCGTGGCAGTTGACCAGGTGACTTGGACGTCAATAAAGAAGACTTTTGACGACATCTGTGCATGCCGATAGGCACAAGGGTTTTACGTGGAAGCTAACCAACCTTGACTGAGTAATTTGACGAAGGAAAGGGAGACATATGGCTCCCTGGCTTGTCGATGAGAATATCTGATATGCAAAAGTTGATGACGATGTATGCAAGTGTGGTAGTTGTCGATCTTTTCAGGGTAGATCGACAGAGGATGGTAAACACATTAATGGCGACCAAATTGTAGATGGTTGAAGGGCTCAAGGTGATTGATAGAGGCAAAATCAAATCGGTTGGACAGATTGAGTTTGCTAAATATAGCAATCCAATACAAAGATCTTTAATAAAATCAGAGAAGAGCCATTTAATGCAAATGGTCGATCCAAGAAAGAAAATCAAATCTGCTACAGACCGAATCCTAGACATTCTTCTATGCAGAGCTGACTGTGCAGGGTAGTAAATGTGAGTTGACAGAGGTAGGTCGTCGAGACAAAGATAGAGGTGGAAATATAAATATCTCAACGAGTCGACTGTGTAGAGTGTGTGTGCTGTGGAGTGTAGTGTTGCTGCTGTGAGAAGGTAGAGATATCTCCAGAAGTAGAGAGAGTAAGCAGTGAACTAGAATAGAGTGTTCTGAAAGGTGAAGTTGTAGTAGAAAGAAGGAGATAATCAAACAAAAGAAGAAGAAGAAACAGAGGAAGAACCTCTGTAGGCAGAGAAATTCATTCTCAAGATATGAGAAATTTCTAAGTGTTACAAAACTCATTTGTAACAAGGCTTTATAAATTTTGATATCTCTACCTTCTCACTGCATTGTAAAATTTTGATAATCTTTGTAAATCTTTGAGTGGGTGCTCAGAGCAGAGGTAGGTGCTCCTTTTAGTAGGTGCTCATAAAATCAGGGGTTGGTGCGCCTTGGGTTGGTGCCCTAAAGTTTTAGGGGTTGGTGCGCCTTGGGTTGGTGCCCTAAAATTTTGTAATCCGTTATTTACTGTGAGGCTATATTGGAGCAGTAGACTCCAGCAGCTATCCTCACCGAGGTTTTTCCCACATTGGGTTTTCCTCATAAATATGGTGTTGTGATTTCATTTGTGTGTATGTCTTTTATTAGTTTGCAGTTTCAGTATTTGCACACATAGTTAAAATTTTAAAATACATTGATTCAACCCCCCTCTCAGTGTCCATTTGTGTTCTTCACCAAAGAGATGACCAAAACCTAAACTCGGGTTTAAAAAAGTGTATAACAAAAAGTCAACAAACAATTTACAACAAACCCCTTAAGCTGAATGTGAAACCACAAAATCACTCAGGCCAGGGTTCTTTTAGTAGATTATAATGATGGTTAGATTACGACCGTAAACCAATGTATAAGCAAAGAGTATAACCAAAGATTTTTGAAGAAAAAGACTGAACAGATTTCCATCATTAACAAAACACAAACTATCTTATCAAAACAATTCTTTGCTTATCACAAAACACATAGCACATAACTGACAGACAACAAACAATAACCAATGCTGGATTAAAAAACCGACAGAGATCCAGGGAACAAAAACACCTTAAAAGATAAGATTGAAGAACTGTCCAAGCCGCCATAAACCATATGCATCTTCACTGACTGCAAGCTGGAATCATATCCCTTACTGTTCTTGTAACCGTTCAAACCCTAACAATGCGTTCTCGTGCCCTAGCTTGAGAAGGGGCAATGAAATAATAAAACATGCTTTACCAAGAATAAGCCCGATTACACTTGTTTTAATCTTTATGTTATATGCCTTTATCCTTGGTAACCGAACCTCTATTCAAAGATGCATTTCGATGGGGTTCAATAAAAAAACATTTCAAATACAAAAAAATGTATTCGAGCCCCTAGTCACTTAAAGTGACTAAAACATGTAAAACATCAACACCTCCTTTTTAAATGCCTTTAAACATATTGCATATCACAAGTCCTTTAGACTTTATCAACATTGGAAAACCATTACGATGTCTTAGCATTTGACATTAATGCCAAACAATGACCAAGAGGGGCAACAAACTCCCCCTTTGGCATTGATGTCAAATATCATAAACTGAAAATGATCAGAGCCAAATTTCAATTGAAAGATATACCTGTACCAAAAATTGACATTTTAGCCTCATGATCTGCCCTGTGAAAATCATACAAACTGTCAGTCCAGATATCACTGTCATAAAGGTATGATGAAATAATAGCATTGTAAGAATCATGTCACAAACCACTGCTCTGTCATGTCACAAATCACTGTTCTATCATCTCACTGAATACAAGGAGCAAATAGGACTATTAGTCACATAGACATCACAGATTTCACTGCAAATCATATCACTGTGATCTCAATACTGCACTGAATACTGAAATCACTGAAAAATCACTGCATCATATCATTGTGATCTCAATACTGCACTGAATACTGAAACTTATCTCCCCCTTTTGACAACAATGCCAAAGGAGAGAACCAAGAGGGGCAACAGCTCATGCATTAGAAATGGATGGACGATATCGAATGTTGATGGAGATTCACTCTTGTCAAACAATACTTCTTCCCTCCCTTTCTTAATCCATAAAGGAACATGAGGAAGAAAACATGCAATATACTTTGGAATTCATTCATTGGTCCCCATATCAGTGTTGAGTAGTGGCAAGATCTAATTAGGAGTCTTAGGCCTAATTGTAGAACATGGCATCTCAAAACCATATGGAAACTAAGATAGAAAAGATACCAAAGATGAGGAGGATGCAATTGCTAGAGCATTGTTATCAAAGGGGAAAGCTTTGTCCTCAATAGTGTCATGCAGATCGGAATTGTGGGATTTAGCAAACAAACATGAGAGATTTGTCAAGTAAGAATCTCAATGAGCTATATTTCAAAGAAGCATCATTTAACTCTGTAGAATTAGTAGAAGGTAATGATGGGATCTTAGGACATGTCTTTGTAACTCTAGTCAGTGCAAGGACATGGGTGACTAGATGACTATACTACTCATCTCAAAATTGTTCACATTGGTGGCATCTGTAGATTTGTCGAAGAAGCATCCAAGGCAAAAGGTGAGAAGGTATATAGTCTAGACTGATGATCTGCCTTCCCGACTGCAACAATGTTATTACTTTGCAGTTCCCAAATCACCACAGAATCAAGAGTAAACTCAACACTTGTAACTATCCCACTATGTGTGATCTAATGGATGGATTGGAGGTTAGTTGATAAGAAGGGTACATAAAGGACATAACGAAATGATCCTTCCCCATGTCAATAGACCCTCTCACTCACACACGTCCATAGAAGAGTTGTCACCCATCAGAATATGGGGCAGAGAACAAGGCTTAAATGAAGAAAGCATATCATATGATGAAGTCATGCGGTGTGAAGCTCTAGAGTCTAGAATCCATGTCCTTAAACTAGAATCCGCAATTACAACAAATGCCTTTCCCTTTTGCTTTTCAGACTGAGGAGTGAAGAAGAACCTGTGGAAAATGAATTTGGAATGTTGATACTGTTCTTTTGGAGAATACTCATTGGCCAATCAATGTCTTTCTTCATGCACTTTGATTCATCATGTCCATTCTTTTTTGCACTAGCAAAAATTAAATTTCCCTTCCTTCGATGAATCATCTTCTGAAGAGAAGTTTTCAGAGTCTGCTTTGGAAGTGGATGGACACTGTTGTTGATTAGTTGAGGTGGCTTTCTTTTGGACGTGGATTTCATCTTCTTCTCTTTGTTGCAAGGAACCTTTTGGTCTTTAGTGTCATGGCTTGCAACCAAGGCATGAGATTGTGAAAACTTCAAGGTGTCCATTTTGATTAGTTTGTGTCACTTTCTAGTGAGTGACTTTGCAAAATCATCAGAAGAGAACATTTTAAACTCACTTCTTAAGGCAGCTTCAGTAGCATAGAAGGTGGAGACAAGCGTAGAAAAATCAGGTCCTCACTTAGAGAGTACATTCAATACCAATTGTGAGTCTATCTTTTCAATCTTACAATCTTTCAAATTTGTGCTCAATTACTTAAATGTGTGATTAAGTCCTATATGTTGTCCAATGCATGGATTAAAACTTACTGGTTCATTTTCCAATGTTTGAACCTAAATTTCATTTGTTTGTCCAAACAAGCTTGATAACATGTTCCATATAGCCTTTAGGTCAATCTAGTGCTTTAATATGAAAGAGCAAATTAGGAGATACACCTAGGCACAAGATACCAAGGGTCTTGTCACATTTGTTAAACCACTTAATCTTTTCAGCATCTTCGTTAGGTTTGGGTTTAGTGCCCTAAGATATCTTGTACAATCCCTTACACCATAGCAATAGTCATTTTAGTTTTCCATGCCAAATAGTTGTGGAGTTCCAAGATTGGAACAAATTGATGATCCTTAATGCAAAAGAAAAAGATTAAACAGAAAATTGTAGGAAAGGTTGAAAACAATGCACAAACACAAAAACCCCCTCCACCAACAAAAGAAAGAAAGAAATAAAATCATTCAATCAAGTGGTCCCCTCTAACAAATATAATGATGACATTTTATAATTAGTGCAAGTACAAATTGCCACATGATAGAATTACTAAAGTGAACTTGATTATGATGTTTAATAGTTGCCAAATAAGGACAAAATGATGAAACTATAGATGTAAAGCAAAATAGAACAAACAAAGAGCACCATTGCAGGGCACATGAAAAATCTTGCACTTGAAAATGACACTCAAAATGGAGTCCATATGAACAAGAATGGAGCCTCGGAAGTTTCTTAAATGAGAACTATTGAGTAAAACTTCTGAAAACCAAAACCTGTAAATAAACTCACCAATATGTATTCATAAAAAAATAGCCAAGATAAAAAATTGCACAAAAAGTAGATCTAGAATAGCCAAGAATGGAGCTTACAAAGTTGAGCTGCCAAAATCAGAATGCCAATGGAGAGGGGGTGGGTTTGGGGTTATTTGGATGTTGATGTCACATTGATGTCAGTAGACAACAAATTACCTAGGCTGATAGCAAATGCCCCATAGCTGATGAAAAACCACCCTAGACCTAGAAAGCCAATGGAAACTTAAAGATTTTACCAAATAATCCAAAACTGTTGTTAGATTCTCTAAAGCCACTTGGATGAGGTGAAAATTGTTGGTCTCAATTTCAAAAATAACTTGAGTGGCATGGATGTTGGCTTGGTGAGAGTGGTGGTTGATTTTAGATGCTGATGGGTGGATTGTCGCTAACTAGGGTTATGGTTGTTGTAGTAAACACCTTTTTATTTGGTGTTTGTTTTTCTGTTTGAATTGCTTTATCGAAATAGACGGAGATGCAAAAATAGATATATCAATAGATCTATTTGCTTAAATGAAACGATTGGGATGACTCTTCAAATACAATATTTCAAAATACCCACAACTAACAATAATCTCAAAACTAATTCAGAATTGAAAGTACAATATATCATCAAAACCGAAGATATACCCAGATGGTGAAATCTATGGTCTTTTTTCTTGTGAAGACGTTTGGTCTGTGTTCGGATCTGAGGACGATCTCTACTCGCGTGAAGTTTTTCTTGCATTTTTTCAAGCTACAACCTTTTTTTGCAACTTGTGCTTGTTTACCTTCAATTCGTGATGTCTTTTTTTGGCTTTTGGTGCGCACAACCCTTCCCAAAATCTGCGCGATCTTTCTTTGCAAATCGACACGACTTTGCCTTTTCTCTGCGCGTGACTTCGCCTTGTCTTTGCGTGCAACGAGAGTTCGTGTTTCCTATGCTTCGTGTCTCTTGCAACTGGAAAAAAAAATTGTGATTTCTGATTACTTTTTTTGACATGATTTGTGCTGATTCCAACCTGCGGTTTTCTAGCTAGGGTTTTGACCCATTTTTTGGCTTTTATTGCATTTTGACCTAGGGTTATTTCTGTGGCTAGGGTTTTGTAAAAACCCTATTATAATCAGCCGTTTTTAATTTCCTGCTCAAATCTTTCTAAGTTTTTCAAGAAGATTTCTAGGTCTTCATTTAAATTTTTTGGGTTTTCAAAAATTCGTATGTTGGGATTTGTGCCAGTCTTTTCTACCTTGGATTTTGTGCCTGCATTTACCTCAACTTTTTGTGCATTGGGATTTGTGCCTTGGGTTTTGTGCACTCAAAATTTTAATCAGACTCCCGCCTCTTCTGTTTCCCTTGTTTTTCTGTGGCTCGAAAAGCATGCAAGGTGGCATCTTTGACCAACATAATGTTGGAAGGCAGTTAGAGGTTCAACGACAAAAAATACAACACCAATAAGCGGCAAATGTTGACCATCTTTGAATATCGCTGCCTTGATGCACTTGTTTTGGGTACAGAAACTCATCCTACAACAACTGGATAGGACCAGGACAAATTTGATGACTACAACCTCGAAACTGTGATGCTGATAAAAATCTCTACTGCTGATGATCAACTACCTCAAGTGCCGTCAGGCAAGACAACTACAGAGATTTGGTCTCATCTGAAGGATCTCCATGAAACATTAGACAAGAGTCGTGCATTCTTTCTAAAGAACCAATTGTTCTCCATCATAATGGATGAGAGAATGTCCTTGTAGGAGCATCTGACAAAGTTTAAGGACATCTGTGATTAGCTAGAGGCGATTGGACGGAAGATGGAGGAATAAGACATGGTAGTCATCACTCTGAAAAGTTTGCCGAAGTCTTATGAGCACTTTATCGAAATGCTCAATATTACCTCGACTAATGTTGACTTGAAGTTTCCAGAGTTGTGAAACAAACTTCTGCAGTAGGATCGTTAAAAACAACAGTTTGGTAGTGGTGCCAGTTCGTCCTCCACAGAACAAGCCTTTGCAGCCAAATCCTTCACAAGGATAAAGGCAAATCTCAATCTTCTCAGTAGAAGAACTTTGCTCCATCATCCGAAGGCTCAAAGAAGAAGAACATTCAGTGCAACTATTGCCACAAATATGGTCACATGAAGAAGGATTGTCGATTACGCTTGGCTTCTAAATTGAATAAACAGGGAGGGTCTCAACCAAAAGTGAATGTTGCCAAGCACACTGAGCAGAAGGAATCTGCCTTTTACGCCTTTATGGCTAAAAGACTTGCAGATCATGTGAAGTCCTTCGCCTGGTATATTGATTTAGGTGCTTTGCGACACTTCACTCATAGACGTGACTGGTTCATAAAATATCAACCTTTCACTGATTTTGTGATTTTTGGAGGGGAAGAATATACCGTTGTCAAAAAGGACAACGTGCATATTCAGTCTGGTGGGAGGAATTTAATTTTCCTCGATGTATACTATGTTTTCGACATGGAACTCAACCTTCTCTCTATTAGTCAATTTATGAGACACTTTACTCAACTTGATGCGGTATTCAGTTCACACAAATGCAGCATTGAGATAGGGAGACTAGCGCTATAGTTACTATGGGTATTGAGGATCATGGTCTATAGAGACTTGTTGACATTGGTGATTCTTAGGAGCATGCCATGGCAGCCAAAAGTTCTTCAATCAACAATCTTTGGCCTCAACGGTATGGCCATCTAAACATTCACTATCTGTCTTAGCTAGTTTGAGAGGATTTGGTTGTTGGTCTACCTGAGATTCAAACTCAAAATTAGGGAGTTTGCGGAGCTTGTCAGGCTGGAAAGCAGCATCAGACTCAATTCATGGATGATGATTCTTGGCAAGCTTCTAAGGTATTGCAATTGGTTCATGTTGACATTTGTGGTCCGATGAACACTCCTTCAGTTACAAGTTTGGGTATTTTCTGTTATTTGTTGACTATTTTAGTCGCAAAATGTGGGTGTATTTCCTTAAACAAAAATCAGAGGTGTTTAGCATGTTTCAGCAGTTTAAGGCCTTAGTTGAAAAAGAGTCTGGTCAACAAATAATCACCATTAGGTCAGATAATGGGGGGGAATTTTGTTCTGCTTTCTTCGACTTCTGTGCGAAACATGGCATTAAGCGTTAGTTTACTACACCCTACACCCCTCAGCAAAACGGTGTTGTTGAGCGGAGAAACCACACAATAACTGAGATGTCTCATTCTATGATGGAGCATTGGAATGTTCCAAAGAAGTGTTGGGTAGAAGCGGTTTACACTGCTCTCTATCTTCTGAACCGGTCTCCCACAAAGACCGTTAAGAAGAAGACTCCAGAGGAAGCCTGGTCTGGCAGGAAGCCCAAAATCAGTCACTTGAAAGTATTTGACTCTTTTGCATTTGTTTGGATCTCGGATGCCAAGTGCACAAAGTTGGATCCTAAGTCAGAAACTCATGTTCACTAGGTACAGTGATAACCACAAAGATTACGGGCTGATTGATGTAGACACGGATCGTCTCATATTTAGTTGAGATGTTGTTTTTGATGAAGACCGAGGGCCTTTTCAGCTCTCTTCTCCTATTTTGAGCCTCGAGGATCAGCCTTTGAAGGCAAGCGATTTGGGGGTCCGTCTTCTATTAGGTCCGCCTTTGAAGGCAAGTGATTTGGGGGTCCGTCTTCTGTTAGGTCCACTTGATGGGAGGGATACAACTGTTCCAAGCTTTGCACCTGTCACTTCTCTTGCAGGGTCTCCCAGACAAGGAGTTACACCACCCAACTTTCTTGAGGAGAATCTTGAGCAGCATCCTGATGACTTTGTTATGGAAATTCCTAGTGATGTTGGACCACCTGTTTTAGATGTTGGTACTTCTACTCTCTAGCCTAAGTGGTGGGCCAAGACTATTGGTGATCTTCATGATGATGAGCTCATTGAGGGTAGATCGTCTAGAAACAAGAGCAAACAACAACATACAGTTACTTTTGCTCTCATGGCCAACATTCATAGTATTTATGAGCCTCAAACATATGCAAAGGCTAAAGGTATACCTGAGTTGGAATAGACTTTGGAAGCTAAACATCATAGCCTTCTGAAGAACAAAACTTGGGTTCTCTCTGATCTTCCACCTGGGAAGAAGCCCATTAGCTGCAAATGGGTGTATAAAGTTAAGTATAAGGCTAATGGAACCCTTGATAGGTACAAGGTACAGTTAGTTGCTCGGGGGTTCACACAGAAAGAGGGCATTTACAATGAGGGGACTTTTGCTCCTACAACCAAAATGAGTACAATTCGGCTCGTCCTTGCCTTGTTAGCTTAGTTTGGTTGGAAAGTCTATCAAATGGATATCAAGAGTGCATTCCTCAATAGTGAGTTAGGAAGAAGTCTACATGACGCAGCCTCAAGGATTCAAGGTCGCCAGTAAAGAACACTAGGTATGCAGACTGGTGAAAGCACTCTGTGGCCTGAAACAGGCTCCTCGAGCTTGGTACATAAAAATTGATAAGTACCTCAGTGATCAAGGCTTTTAGAGGAGTCCTTCCGATTCCAATCTGTATGTCAAAACTACTGGTGATGGTATTCTTTTGCTTGTCATCTATGTTGATGATTTGATTATCACTGGTAGTTCAACACTTTTGATCAAACAGATCAAACCGAGTTTGTGTCAGACCTTTGACATGACAAACTTGGGACTTCTGCATTACTGTTTGGGTGTTGAGTTTTGGCAGATAGATGGCAGTATCTTTATCTCTTAGTCGAAGTACACCAAGAGTCTGCTTGATAAGTTTTAGATGTAGGATTGCAAACCCACCTCTACACCTATGGAGAAAGGGCTGAAGTTGTCAGCCAAACCAGATTCACGCGTAGCGAATGAATCCTTGTTTAGGCAACTAGTGGGCAGTCTCATCTATCTCACCACCACTAGACTTGACCTGAGTTATGTTGTGAGTTACCTCTCTCACTTCATGACAGCCCCTACCTATGAACACTGGGTTGCAATGAAGCGTGTGTTGAGATATTTGAAAAGCACTTTTGACTTTGGCATTCTATATGGCAGAAGCAAAGATCTTAGACTCATTGGTTTCAATGACTCGGATTGGGTAGGTTCTGTTGATGATAGGAAGTCTACATCTGGGTATGTCTTCAGTCTGGGAATAGATGCAGTCACATGGACCAGCAAGAAGCAACAAGCAGTAGCTCTTTCCTCGACCGAAGCAGAGTATTGGGGAATTGTTAAAGCAGCTTGTGAGGTAGGTTGGCTTCGAAGGATGTTTTCGGACATGCAAATGTCTCAAGCAGGGCCTTCACCCCTCTACTGTGACAATCAAGGGGTGCTCAAACTTTCCAAAAATCCGGTCTTCCATGAAAGAACAAAGCATGTTGAGCTTCATTGTCATTTCATTAGGTTGAAGACGTATCAATTTAGTTGCAGTATGTTCCAACTGAGGATCAGATTGCAGACATCCTCACCAAGTCTCTGAGCCCAGAAAAGTTTGTAAAATCTAGGGGGCAACTTGGTGTAGTTGACAGATTGACCATTAAGGGAGGGTAGTAGAATAATATTATTATATCTTATTTAATGGTCAATAATGTATTTTACATGTAATATTAGTTCAATTAGTCTGTTTCTATTTTGACGATTGTTTCGTTTAGGAAACATTGTTCCTTGTAATTGCTATAAGAACGTTTGTTCTTTTGAAAATAATATTATCTTGCAATTACCTCGAAACTTTACTGTTTCAATTGTAGATCCCATAGAAGGGGCTGAAGATTTCGTGAGTTGGTGGTGAAAAGATCTGTGCAACTTGTAGATTCCTTTTTTTAAGAAGCTTTGTTGCTGTTTCTATTCCCAGACTCTAATTAATCCAGTTTTTAAACCTTGATCCGTTGATGCAAAACACTTGATTTGTCAAATCCAAGGAGTCAAGGACATATGCTTAACACAGAGCAATCTCCAGATGGTACATTTCCATTTGCAGAAAGAACTGATCTCCAAGACAATTACATGAGAGAATATGTACAAGAAATGAAAGCAAACAACTATCTTATGAAATAATGAATAAGGTAACTTCATTCTATGCCTGTATTGGGTACCTCATTCTGAGAATCCATCTGGGTGTCTTCCAGCGAGAATGGCAACAGCTCTAGTATTGCAACTACTTTGAGAAATTTCTGCCTTCCTTTTATAAATCCATTGATTTAAAATCAGAGAATTGTACGTACTTGGGAGAGGATGGAGAGGATGAATGTCCTTCTTAGGAAACTCACACTGCTTTTTAAAGACTGGGGACTCACAATCACTTGGACAACTTCTTACCTAATCATTTGTTAGTCATCTCCACTTTAATAATTAGTCACTTCACTAAATCACTATTAAATACTCATCTTTTTGAAATGGCCCCTCTTAATTATTAATTACAACCTGGATTTGATATGACTTTATCACATCATTACATTTTGCATAAGTGTAGGTGTTATCGAATATACACGACACATACATGTACCTCAGTCCTCCTGTATGCTTTCATCCAGGGCATGGTTGGCAGAAATAGTGGCTTATTTGTAAGGCCGTGTTGTAAGCTGCCTAAACAGATATGCAGCTTACTTGAATAAGTCTGTTGCTTACTTGATCAAGTCTGTTTCTTACCTGATATGCATACAGCTAAGAAATTGTCCATTTTTAAGCCCCTGTTCATATAATGTGGTTTAGAAAAGATGCATATTCATCTATTAATCACCTCTTTTCTGTTAACGAGTATATTCATCTTCTAATTACCTCTTTCTTGTTGATGAGTTCATATAAAGCATTCAGCATTGTGAAACCAAGGAAAAGATCATTAGTCATCCATGACATCTTTGTGCTCAGTTTATCTCATTTTTATTGGACATATATCCTTTCAGTATCAATCTACTGCTACTATGCGCATTGCAATATGACATTTACCATGTTGAAAAGTAATTATTTTGATACGCGTTGCATGTATTCCACAACTCAATACGAAGTTAAACAGGTAAGATTGAGCAGTTTCTTTGGAAGGTTCAACATGTTTATCAAGAGTTGTGATATACATTGGGTCTCTCATTACTTTCAATTTGGTCAGAAGATTTGGCTTTATCTGAAAGAAAGAGAGGTTCAAAGCTCTGAAAGGAAGCTAAAGCTACTTACCATGATCCTTATAAAACTTTGTTTGCATGCTTAACGCACTTTAAACTAAGTTACTCAAGGCTTACAATGCACCTTTGCTTAAACTGTCAAAAATTGCTCCCTTTCAAATGACATGAAGCTGACCACTTGGCCCTCATATAGGCAGATCATATTGTAAAGCCACAAAACGAGTACTCTTGCAGCACTGAGTTGGCTATGTTTCAAATTTCCCTAGTTTGGTGAGTATGCACAGCAGGCTGATAGTATGCATTTGAGCAGGTTCAGACTCAATGTTTGCAATTCTATCCTGTAACAATGGAGTGTCTGTGCGTGTATGGCTAGAGTGTAGGTAATGATAATATTGTCTTTGTGCCAAGATAAGTCCTGGCTTTGCTCTCGATTGAGTGTAGGTAATGATGATATTGTCTTTGTGCCAAGACTAGACCTTGCTTTGCTCCCTTGATACTATTTTGGTAATGACGACAATTGATTTTCTGACAAATGTTCATTGATGCCTTTGTCAAGGATCCCAAAACAACTGACTTTGGTGCATCCTAGCTACTTAGTGACACTGGCACTCACAACTAGAGTTTTTGCAGCATTGCTTGCTACAGGAAATTGTGCACTGATAGTGTCTTCAGTTATTATGGTTTTCACTACTAGATAATTTCATGGAAGTCACGTAAATGTACAAGAATGTGATTGTGTCAATTCATACATCTGCCATTTTCTATCAGTTCGAATTCTTATGCCTTCTTCAGCCCTCTCTCTCTCTCTCTCTCTCTTGGTTTTTTTCCCTAGCCATCACATGAGCCTCTATTTGTTCCTTAAATCTTTAGTGATTTTTTAAAAATCAAAATCAAGTTGAAAGTTTTGTCAGTATATCCCTTTTTTTTCCTATGCTTAAATATTTCAAAGATCAAAAAAAGAAATAAAACAACAAAATCCTCAAGGAATCTAATAAACACATGTTTACAATTCTTATCTATGCTTATAGAACCTTCTATCAAATGCTTAGCTAAACATTGCATAAATAAAGATATTTTTAGAACTAGAATGCTCATTTACAGGACTTGGTGAAAACTCTTAGATGGTTTGGTTTCCTTGCAGGTTCACGCGATCATGGGAAAAAATGGGTCTGGAAAGAGTACTTTCTCGAAGGCAAGGCGATTTAAAAACTGTTTTTTTCACATTTTTTATTGTTAAACAAAAGATTTAGGATATATATTATCTGAATCTTGTTGGCATTAAATACAGGTTCTTGTGGGTCATCCTGATTATGAGGTTACTGGGGGTACAGTGATTTTCAAAGGCGAGAGCTTGCTGGATAAGGAGCCTGAAGAGAGAAGCCATGCTGGCTTATTTATGAGTTTTCAGTCTCCAGTTGAGATCCCAGGTGTGAGCAACATGGATTTTCTGCGGATGGCATGTAATGCTCGAAGAGCAACCCTTGGTCTTCCAGAATTTGGTCCCCTTGAGGTGTGCATTTGAACATTTATTCCTAGGACAAGATCTCAATATATCTGAATTAGATAATTCCCATGGGATTTATGTGGTCCTTTCTTTCCCTTCTTGTGGTACATAAGTGCTTTGGCACTTGCAGTTTAAGACACAGATGCTTGGTTAGCATCTAAAAGCTCCATTAAATATGTTGTTTCATTCTTTCTGGTTAGTTGTTATTGTTTTTACATATTTTTTTGTTTGCTTTTTGTCATATGTCTGTTAGAGAGAATGCAATGCCAATTTCTGGTGAAGTTGCTCATGCTTCAACATTCATGTGCATAGTGATCATATAAATCTACTTCAGTGTAATAGCCACAGGTTTTCTATTGTTTTGTGTTGGCTGGTTTCAATTGCGATTATTAGTGATTTAATCGGCAAAAAATCGTTGACCAAGTCAACAATTTTTATCCTTCTTTTAAGGAATTAATCGGCGGCACCTGCAATTTTTTCCGAATCACGATTTTTTCCAGAGTATTGCTTCTATGGTTTCTATCTTAAAAATAATTCTTTACATTCTGTTTTTCTTTTTGAGAGATTCACTTAGTTAAGACATGTGACCTTTAAAGTGAATTTATATTTTTCACTTAGTTAAGACACGTGACCTTTAAAGTGAATTTTATAATATAATTAATGAAAATGCAGACTTACAAGTCTGCATGTTTGCTTTTACCTACAGCTTTTCTGAAAGCTATGATCTGTGAGTAGGGCAACATTATTTTGGTACATTTTTGAGTTTTTTTCATCCTGCTTCTGACTTTGAACATCGATATGCTTCTTAGCCTCCTTTTTGCTTGAGTAGCTTTGGCTGATTATTGATAATATTGAATTATGAAAGAATTTTGTTGTTCATAAATCTAAATGATTTCCCCCAAGATTTCTTTTTTTGAAAGTATAGCTAATCATAATTTTTGTTCAAGCTGCTTTGTAAGTGATAAACTGAATTACAATTTTGGGGTTTTCATGCAGTTCTATGGTTTCCTTTCCCCAAAGCTTGCAATGCTAAATATGGATCCAAAATTCTTGGACCGCAATGTTAACGAAGGATTTAGTGGTGGTGAGAAAAAACGCAATGAAATTCTGCAACTTGCGGTACACATTTTGACCCTTACTATCTGATACCAATCAATCATTTTTACTATTTGATATGTAGAAAATGCAATGAAAATCTGCAACTTGCGGTACACATTTTGACCGTCACTATCTGATATAAATCAATCATTTTTAACTATTGATGTTGTATGCATATCTTAAAAAAATGAAAACAATCAAACTGATAAAAGCTAAATAAACAAATAGGAATGATAAAGCTTAGTGAACTTCACATAAATTCAAAATAATTTTTTTTATACTAAAATATATTAAAAGGGTTGATGATTTCTGTCAGATTTTTCTTTTTGATTTTCCTTGCCAATGTAAAGTGTTTTTTGCCAACTTGGGATAAGTTTAAATTTTAATGCATGTTTTGAACAGAAATTTTCATACATCCATAGTGCCATTCATAGAACATGGAAAAAAGTCTTCAAACTTCAGATTGCAAATTGAAAGAACAACTAATTCAACCAATTAAAGATAAAAGCACCTTGATTATGCTTCCAAGAAAATTGCAGGTTCAGATTACAATAATTTTTTTTAATCTTTCATTATCAGCTACAGCTACAATCTGGAAATGACAGTCCAAATGATAAATCTGATTGATGACAGTTTGCACAGTAGTGAGTTTCTCCACATTAGGCATGAAAGGTCCTCTCAATAAGCAGCAATAGTTTTCCAAGCACCTTCCCACTAATTCCTTAATCAGCGTGTATACAGCAAAAAATATTCAAAACATCCAGCCAAGACTGCCAGAACACTATTTGCTGGTATTAAATCACTGAACATGAAGAAAACAGCGACCAGCATTAAATTCTCCTAGCCACTCCAAAACTGCCTTAACTCTTAACCACACACAAGAAGCAATACTCAGAACCTTTTCAATTCCCATGAAAAAAACCAATCTGGTCTTGATAAAGGCAAGAATCTCTGGAACAAGAAATCCACGCAACTTCCAGCAGGGGCGATACCTTGCTTCAAATACTGAATATTAAATTTTGCATCTAATCATCCAAACAGCACGCAGTCTATGATCTGAGAGTGTAGGCGCCAGCAAATTGACTGAAATAGACCCCAATAAACAGAACAATTCATCACCAGTACCTATGCCATGCTCATGAATTAAAACAGCCCTCAAGCATGATTTGATCCCTTTAGAATAAATAAACTCCAGCGATTTCTAGAGAAAGAGCCACCAAATAAGGATGCTTCTATGCGATTAAAATACTGGAAAAATACCCATATCGATTTCAGCCTTCATTTGCCCTGGTCGATTCCCTTCTTGATTTTTTCATTCCATTTCCCATGTACAACAATAAGAGACAATCCTCCAAAATATGATTAAATGAATAAACACTCCAAAAGCCCAAAATCCATATGAAATATTATTTGCAAATGCTTACATTCAAAAAACCAGAAACATCTTCATCATTTCCTGAGAATACTAAATCAAAAATATCAAAACCTGCTCAAAATCACTGTTATTGAGAAGCTAGATATTGCCCCTGAAATGAGACAATCAATCTACCATCCTGGAGAGATCTTTTATTCCCAAAGATGATGTCCTCAAGAAAGAATCTTGCCCTCCAAGAGGTCTGTAAACCCCAAAACTATTAGAATATTTAATTATATTTTAGTCACCTATATTTAGTTCCTTGTTTAATGGTCATTTAGCTTTTTAGTTAATTAGCTTTTAAGCTTTATTTAGCATTTAGCTTTTTCTTTTTAGTTAATTAGCTTTTAAGCTTAATTTAGCTTTCACGCTTAATTTAGCGTTTAGCTCTTTAATCTTTTACTTTAATGTTATGTTCTAATTATAGAACATCATCGTCTTGTAACCTCTATATATACGTGTGTATATCGTTCAATGTAATCGTCCGATTATTGAATCATTCATTCAATTTATTTTTTATGGTATCAGAGCGGGTCAATGGGATTCTTTAAAGTTTGGCGAATTTTTTAATAAAATTCATGGCCTTCTTTTTGGAATATTTTCCAAATTTTTTTTAATTAGTTTTTTTTATAAAAAAACGATTTTGCTTTTTTGAAGGCTTTTTGAGGGTTTCGAAGGTTTCTGGTTTGTGGATGAATTTCTTTGTGCTGGGCAGCAGTTCATGTTTCTTTTGCAGATTGAAAATTTTCCTAGGGTTTCTGCAATTTTCGACTAGGGTTTTGACCCTTCAGTTCAAGTTGAAATTTTATTCTAGTTGCATATTCTTGATGGGTTTTTCGAGACTTCAACTAGGTGGTTGTCATATTTTTCTGTGTGCATCGTTTTTTGTGCCTCGATTTTTGAGCCGTCGGATCTGCATTTTGATTTTTGTGTTTCGAGGGTTTCTAGTTCGTGGACAAATTTCTTTGTGCTGGGCAGCAGTTCATGTTTTTTTTGCAGATTGAAAATTTTCCTAGGGTTTCTGCAATTTTCGACTAGGGTTTTGACCCTTCATTTCAAGTTGAAATTTTATTCTGGTTGCAGATTCTTGATGGGTTTTTCGAGACCTCAACTGGGTCGTCGTTAGATTTTTCTGGGTGCATCGTTTTTTGTGCCTCAATTTTTGAGCCGTCAGATCTGCATTCTAATTTTCAGATTCTTGGTGGGTTTTTTGAGAGCTTTTTTTGGTTGGTCTCATATTTTTCTGGGTGCCTCGTTTTTCGTGCCTTGAATTTTGTGCCAGCGAATTTGCCTTGGAATTTAAAAACAGTCAGCGATTTCTACTAATTCTGTGGACGTCGGGAATTTTGGTGTCTTCTGGGGGCCGTTTATGTTGTACATCCGACCTAGGGTTTCTGCCCCTATTTGTTTTTGCATTTTTTTGGAAAAAAAATCGTCAATATTTTTCTATTTTTTTTACAAAAAAAATCAGAGGTATTTTTTTATTTTCTGCAAATTATTATTTTTTTTTGATTATTTTCAGGAAAAATTTCAGGTTTTAAGTTTGCAGAAAATTTTAATTTTTGGGTTTCTTCCAAACCTCAAAATTCGTGCCTTAGAATTTGTGCCAGAATTCTCCTCCAGGGTTTCAAATTTTTTGTGTAGTTGCTTCTATTTTGATTTTTGAATCAGATTCTTCTGTCTCATGCTTTCACTAGGTTGACCTCGTTCAACCTCCATTTTTGTGATGGCATCTTTGACCAACATCATGTTGGAACACAGTCAAAAGTTCAACAGCTGTCACAACACCTGGAAACATTGCATGTTCACGATATCTGAATATCGTTACCTTTATCAGATTGATTTAGGCTAGACCTCGTCTTACAAGTCCTAGGGTTTTCACGATTTTTTCCTGAAAAATTGTTTGTCAGTTTTTTGATTTTTTCCATAAAAAAATCATGGGAGGGTTTTCACGATTTTTTCCTCAAAAATTGTTCGTAGGGTTTATAGTTTTCCCTTAAAAATTATCTCATCTGTAATCTGCGATATTTGCGTAAGATTTTAATTATCTGGGTTTTATCGTTTTTTTCCACAAAAACAATGATTTGTAACCTCAGATTTCTTGGTTTTCACATTTTTTTCCTCAAAAATTGTTCGCAAGGTTTATAATTTTTTCCTTAAAAATTATTATCTGTCATCCGCAAAGCTTGCTTGGGATTTCTAGGTTTTCACGATTTTTTCTTCAAAAATTGTTTGCTGGTTTTTATGATTTTTTCCTCAAAAATCATCTGTAATATGCGAAGTTCGCGTGGGATTTGTGATTCACAAAGTTCTCTGGTTTTGATTGATTTTTATCCTAAAAAATCGAGCTTTGTTGCAGTCAGTTTAGGTCACGCCTGCTAGGGCGAACATCTACAACCGTGGTATCTTGTAGTCAGTTTTGGAGTTGATACTCTTCTGCAAAAGGGTTTGCCGATTTTCCTCAAAATCATGGTTTCAGGTTTCAGTTTGGTTACCCAACGTCAGGTTGGATGGATTCTGGTATTCTTGGTCATTAACACTTTTCAGATCCAGGGAGGGTCTCCACTGCAACAGAGTGTTCTTTTCATTTGTGATCAAAAGACTTGTAGTGTCTTCTGTAGGGTAGTTAGTAGATAGAATGACCATTAAGGGAGGGTATTAGAATATTAATTTTGCAAATCCTCTCTTCTTCTTTTCATGCATGCATAAACCAAAAATGAAAGGAAAGCTTCATTTTTAATTTACCTTCCATCCTCCATTCCAAACACATGCAATACATTTAATAATTTGATGCTCACTAAGTCCACGACCATTAATGGGAAAATAAAATAATTTTTAAATCATCCCCACTTAAGCCAAACTTAGAAGAATTATATAATAAAAGAAATCCCTTATGCCTCCTTTCTTACCATGCCAAAGACATAGGCACTTTATTTAAAAACTGAAATATTTCATTTTATTCACCACTCAGGCGCTCAACTTAGGAAATATTAAAATTTAAAATATTACATTTTAATCATCACTTGGGTGCACACTAAGGTCAAATAAATAAATATTAATTAATCAAATGTATTAATGTGCGAGGCCTTAAATATGACATTTAATTAATTAATAATCCCATTAAATGCAGAAATGACCTCAGTTGAAATTGATCAAAACCAACTGAAAAGGGAATTGCACAGCCACCTAACCACAGAGTCCCCCTACACACATTAGCCTACGGGGAAACCCATAAAAGGCTAATGATCACCAAATGCTTAGGCCTAGAGAGGGGACATTACAATCTGATATAAATCAGTCATTTTTTACTATTTGATATTGTATAACTATACACATCTAAAAAAATGAAAACAATCAAACTGATAAAAGCTAAATGAACAAATAGGAATGATAAAGCTTTTAGCAAACTTTACATAAATTTAAAATAGCTTTTCTTTTTTAATATTTAAATATACTTAAAAGGGTTGATGATTTATGGCAGATTTTTCGTGTTTTTACGTATAGCTTTAGTTTATGTTTATTGAGCTGGTAATGAGGTTCAATTTTCTTAATATTTGATCTATTTAAAAAAAGATCTCCCTTTGCTTGTCATTTCGACTATCCTATACTTTTGGTAATGTTTGCATATACACTAAGATACAGTTTCTTATATATCAACTTTTAATATGGAAAAATGAAGGCCCCTTTTAGTGGATACACTTAAAGGACAATGCATATAACATAATAAAAGGGACAATAAGGAGGACATCTAAGCCATGGGATATAAAAACAGCAATAAGGTGGATGGTTAAGTTATGAACCATAAGTAGGATAATATAGATGACAATAAACATAGTAATGGCGTGCAAGATAGTAAGTAATATAAAGTAACAAGGAAGTAAATAGAATGAGACATGCATGAATAAAGGAGATAGGGCAAAGAGATAGTTTCCTAGGGTCAGCTTATAGGCACATTAACTTTCCCCACTCATGGAAAGGTGGTAGTGAAGTCAATATGGGTAGTAGCAATCTTGGTAGGCCAATTTAGGAGATTCTCAGGACTTGGTGTACGTTGTTGGTGAATCTCCTATTGTCAAATCTTAAAGGCCTTATGTGCAACTTATCTTCCATTGGTGAAATATTTACAACAACATATTTCTAGACCCCCTTGCCACCCAAAATGAGACCACTAGAGGGAAACATCCCTAGGACTTTCCTTTCATAGAGGGGATGTTTTGGGAGGACATTCAAAAGTCCTTACTATGGCATGGGTTATCTCATTAAAAAAATATTTTGAGTTTTTTGAGTTGTTGCTTTGTATTTTTTAATAAATTTAGCTTCTCTTTTTGATCAATGATTCATCCAAGTTGCTATTAGCTAGGTTTCAAAATCATTTGGGAAAGGGTTGTGTTTTCTCTATAATGAATGATTGACGTTATTGAAATGCTAAGGGTAGAGTATTAAAATTTGATCAGGATGTTGAGGACCATTCTTGATCTTCTTCTTTGTTGCTCACTACTTAGCTTATATATTAAATATATTTCCTTTGACTTGCTATTAGATTTGAAGGCTTCATTTTTTTCTTTTTCAGCAGAGAATATTAAGGATAGAATGATTTAAATTATAATAAGTATAATTTACTATTATATTATATAATAAATAGTTAAACATAGGTAAAAAAATCATTGTATATAGGATTAAATTATTAATTATTAGCTCTATTATATTTAAATATTCAAAAATCCTAAATATATATTAAATAATTTATTAACTATTTAATATGTTATAGATTAAAATATAATGCTATAATAATTAATTTATAAATACATATATAATTTTAATTTCTTTATTTTGTGTAATAGCTATTTAATAATTTAGTTATATATAATTAACCATATGAAATATATAAAAAAATTACTAAGTGTGTGCATAATAGATATTCTTCACAGTGCCTCTTGAGTTCTTGCTGTAATGTACCCTTTCCAAAAACAGCACTTACTATTTATAGTAAGTCCACTTGTCCAAATATATTGAGTCAGAACACATGGATAGCCTAGAAAATAATATATTTTTTAATGATTTGATTAAATCAAATATTTTATTTAGTCATCAAAGATATTATTGAAATTTTCTACAAAATTGATGGCATGGGTGTTTTGAAAGGCTTATTTTAGCAACATTTTGAATTTCATTGCCCATTTGACATTTGTTGGCAAATGGCAAGTTTCGGTTAGAACTGCAGAAGGTGAAGGGCAAAGTCAAATTAGCAGTTTCCAAGCATGAAGTGGGAAATATTCCAACTTGGGCATTGGATTCTTGGTGCCCATTCTAGCCTTGAATTATTGTTGTGGTTTAAGGAATGTTTGGCAAGGCTTGTTTTAGCAACATTTTGAATTTCATTGCCCATTTGACATTTGTTGGCAAATGGCAAGTTTCCGTTAGAACTGCAGAAGGTGATGGGGAAAGTCAAATTAGTAGTTTCCAAGCATAAAGTGGGAAATATTCCAACTTGGGCATGGAATTCTTGGTGCTCATTCTAGCCTTTGATTTATTGTTGTGGTTTAAGGAATATTTGGCAACTTTTGCATTAATTCTATCTCATCATTCCAACAAGCATATGCTGTTTTCTTTAGACGCTGATAAACCAATGAAGAAGAATCTCCAGGGCCGATAAACTAGGGAGATTGGAGCTCAAAGTGTTGGAATATTGTCAATGATGTCAAAAGACAGTTGGGCAGAGATTAAAGGACAATCGGGAAAAAATGAAGAGATTATTATTTAGGACAGCAGGGCAAAGATTAAAGAACAACAGGGTTACACTTAAAAATGACAAATTTATGGCATCTTTTATAGAGTTTTTATTTGCAAAAAAAATGAATTTTTGTCTACAAGGGCTGACCCATGTTTTGCATCCTGGAGAAGAAAAATATTGAATAAAGATGCAAAGTTAATATTAATATAGAGGTTGACCCCCTTTGCTATATATGCCCTGGATAAAATAAATGCTTATATCAATTTATGTGGTCAACCTCAAAAGAGTGGCAAAAGAAAATTAATTAACGAAGGCCAACTCCTTATGGGGGAAATAAATTCTATCTTTACAGCTGACCTCCCTCCATTTGATGGCGTGTTCAATAAGGTTTTAAATAAATAAAATATTGCATTCATTGTGGAGCCGACTTAATGATGATAGATGCTTATTTTGGGAGGCAAAAAGAAAATCAAATAAAAATACCTTTTTCCCTCCTTGGCCAACCTGATTGAGGAGGCATAACTCTTGGCATGAAAGGGCGAATTGAAGGGTATAAATATAGGTTGTTTTGAGATCATTAAGGCATCCATTCATTGAATATTTTTCTTATTAAGAGCAGATAAATAGCAGAGCTTTTTGAGAATTATGAGCAGATTTCATTGAAGATTATTTCAGATCTCATAGTTAGAGATTATTAAAGAATATGCAAAAAGATTATTGGCGATTTTTTGCAGACCGAAATGAACAATTATTGCAGATTCGAGGGCAATTTTATTGCAGATTTCAAGATTGAGTTGTTGCAGATTTTAAAAGGCTGTTCATTGCAGATTTGGAAGACTTTCTATGCAGATCTTAAGAGAGAATACTTGTAGAGATTCTTGAGCAGAATTGTGAAGGATTTCAGATCTGATTGAAGAAGGTCAAACATCTATCATTTCATTCTTTTGGAGGTTGTTGCCTCGTCTTCAAGAGATTGGTGTGTCTTGCTGAGTTGGTTCTTAGTTGTGGGTATTGGTGTCCCCAATGGGTTGGTGCCTACAAAATTATCTAAAGAGGATTGGTGTCTTGTGTGGGTTGGTGCCTACAAAATTTGTAATAAGTTTCAGCATAAAAGCAATATTTTAGTGTTGTTATCTCCCGCAAGTGTTTCCACGTAAATATTGTGCTCTTTTGTGTTCTTAATTGCTAGATCTTGCATGTGTGGTTGATCAAGGTCTATGAAGTATTGCTGTTGCATCTAATCAAGTTTTTAAAAGTTTGTTGATATGTTGATTCACCCCCTGCCTCCCCTCTTAGTATATTTGTGTGGTCCTCAATTGGTATTAGAGTAGGTTCCTTCAGATATAGGCTAACTGCTTGAAGGTGGATCTATAAGAGCACTTATGGCTGAGCAAGGACATGGATTCTCATCAAACAAGGCACCTTTCTTTGGTGGGACAAATTATGCCTTTTGAAGCATAAGGATGGAGACTACTTGAATGCCCTAGGATATGATGTTTTGCAATTGGTGGTGAATGGCTACACACCTCCGTCACTTGCCCAACAAATCAAGCTAGAAAGAAGGAAAACGAGAACAATGCAAAAGCCAAACATTCGATTTTGTGTGGGCTATCCAAATCTGAGTTCATGAAGGTTATGGATTGCAAATCAGCGAAGGACTTATGGGATAAGTTAAGAACAACTATGAAGGAGATAGTCAAGCGAAGAAGGCGAATCTTCAATCCCACCAAAAGCAATTTGAAAGTCTCAAGATGAAAGAAGAGAACATAGCCTCTTATCTGCTTCGTGTTTATGAGATTGCAAATACAATCGAAGGACTTGGTGAAGAAGTTGAGGAAGCCATAGTTGTTCAAAGATTCTAAGATCTTCGCCCTTAAGATTTGATTCCAAAGTTTCAGCAACTGAAGAAATGAAAGATCTAGAGACATTGACAAAGGATGAGTTGCATGGGATCCTTACTGCCTATGAAATGAGGATTGAAGGCAAACCAGCACAAAAGGAGGCAGCCTTTAAAGCTTCAAGAAAGGGAAAAAGCAAAGTATACAAATGGAGCACAAGTTCATGCAATGAAATAGACGAAGAAGCTCTTTTTATGAGAAATTTAAAGAAAGGATCCAAGAAACTTTCCATTTAAATGTTTTAATTGTGGTAAAATTGGACACTTTGCCAATGTCCATAGGATAAAAGTGAATGTAGTGAGGATGAAGAGGACAATCACATAAAGGAAGAGAAAAAGAATCATCAAAAGAAGAAGAAATCTTGAAAAAACAAGAAGAGTTTCTATTCAAAGAAGAGTGATAGCTCATCAAAAGAAAGTAGCAAAGAATGTTCAAGTAGTGATGGAGAAGAAATACTCTTCCTAGCGATGGAAGTGGAAAATGATAAAAATGAAGAGGAAGGATAAAAAGAGGCATGCAATGAAGAAGAGGATGTAGATCTTGAGGAAGAACTTTCACTATGTTTACAAAGAAAACGACAAGCTCAAGAAAAGGATTTATGAAAAAGGTTCGAATTCAAGAAATTTGTGAAGCTCAAGAAAAATCAGACAAAATAATTGAAGATCTGAAAGTTCAATTAGTAGAGGCAAAATGGATTGAGGAGGCTATATAAGATCAGCTTTCCGATTGTGAAAAATTGGAGCTTGAATTTGTCTCCTTAAGAAAGGAATTGGAGAAATCAGTTGAACAATTGAATTGAAGCTTAATATTTGACACAAGCACCGAAAGATTGGATGAAATCATCAATTTGCAAAGATCACCATTTATTAAGACTGGTCTTGGTTTTATTGAAGATCAAAAGAAATCAAAAGAGGCTACAAGTGTTAGAATACTTTTTTCATTGATGTCAAATCAGAATGAAATGATCAGATTGCATAACAGAAGGCATAACACATTGATTGATGACATGACATTGATGGCAGCAATACCTGCTATTTGGAATATGTATCAGTTCGTATGGCTGCATCTTGTTGATTGTTGATTATGTCTGCGAATGGTCCATGATTGAACTTTTTAATTTGTCAATGATTATCTGAACATGTATTTCATTGTGACCTGATCAATATTCTTTTCTTGTATATTTGATTATTTATGTTGGCTTCAATCAATATTTTCTTTTTATTGACACATCAATCGTTGGAAGGAATTGGTAGTTTTTATTATTTTTCATCGATAGATGAAGGTGGTTTGATATTGTTTAAAGTTTGTTACTGACCCTTACAAACAGACAAAGTGTGATTGGATGATGTGGCAATTAACTAAACATTGGTTGCAAGTAGTTACAACTTCCTCCAAACTACTTTAGAACTACTGCATAGTATTTAAGGTATGGGTTCGATGGAATATTGTGTGTTCATGATTGAAAAAAGACGTGTGAATCAAAGCATTTTACAATAAACATATATGATGGATGTGTATATGGTGAATGTGTATATCAATCAATGAGTGTATATGCTAAGTTACCGGTTCTTCCCTTTTTGGCCTGGGTTCGGGTCCTGGTTCGTGCCCGGTCCACTCAGGTCCTTCCCAGGTGGTCAGGTTCCTTGTGGGTCCTGCCCATAGGGAACCCGACCACCTAGGAAGGACCCGGGTGGAACCCAGGTCGAACCCAAGAGGACCCGCGTGAACCCAGGTTCGTGGGTTTCCAAAAATGGGGCCCACGGGTCAAAAAAACAATAAAAAAAGACTTTTAAAAATAGTTTTTTAATAATAAAACCCTAATTCGCCCTTTTATGACTTTTTAAAAAAGACTTGAAACTTGAATATTATCTTTTTTGCAAATTATGAATATGATATTAGACTTTAGTTATTAGTTTACTGATTACATTTGCGATATATGAATATTTATTGGCATTGGCAATTATGTATTTATGATTTATCATTTATCATTTATGTATGGAAAGTCACATTGTATATTTTATTTTTGTATGGATTGTATATATTGAACATATTAAAATATATATAATTAAAATATATATATATATATATATATATATATATATATATATGGATGAACCCGTACCCATACCCAAGAATTTTTTTTTTTTGTTGAATCTGCGAATCCGTATCCGAATCCGAACCCGAACCCAAACCGGTAACTTAGTGTATATGAAAGTATTACAAGTCGATTTTGAAGAATGTTATATGCTTCATCAGCGAATTGAATTGAAGAAATCCGCATTACAAAAAGGCTGTTGACAGAGACAAGTGGCATGGGTGACTAGGTATCATTGGTTGTGTTTTGTTTTAGATATTCACTCTTGCAGATTTGTTTTATGATTGATATCTTCAGAATATTTTACAGAGAGTTTATGTTCATCACTGACGTTATAACAGTAATAGTTTTCCGAGTTTAAGTTTCAGATCATATGTCATGTCCCCTCCTTGATCGTTATATATATATATATATATATAAATTGTTATTATTAATTGATATAATAACTAACAACAAATGATTATTTGAAATTTATTTATTTATTAAATATTATTATTTAATTAATATTTATTACTAATAATATTCTTGAAGTATTCAACTAAAAATAAATAAATATTATATTATAAGCATAATGAATTAATTTCTAAAGCTTCGATATCGGTAGATTCTCCTTCACTTCAAGTATAATTGCCGCTGATAGCTGTTCGTATCCACTCCAAATAATATTACCCACACCTTTAGAAACAATAGGAGATATTTGAATTATTATTGATTTTATTTCCATTTCAATCATAAGAGGATATCAGAGACATCGATAATATGGGGCAGCGACTATAATATCACCATTGAGAAGTCACAACAACGATTGGCTAAGGCAGCAATCTGGTCAACATCCTTGACACATCATCGATAATAACAGAGATCGAGGAGTAAGCATTCAACGATTATCATTGCCTATCGTGGTGACTAAGCTACTGGAGATTTCCACCGATGGGAATCGAACATTCATCACATGAAACAAAGGCTTAAGTAAAGCGCATAGCATTAGTATGAATCAAATATTAGTATTACCGTGACTATAGAGGCTGAACGCAACTCCCTTACTGGGCGCGATCATATGCAATCAGAAATTGTTACTCGGGGAAAAGACATTGAAAAATTAGAATGATTAGTGGTTTGGTATGTTGAATGAATTATAATTAAGACACTAATTAAATGATAATCGGTGGTTAAGAGTTTTATCAAAGAATGCGATGTCACTTGAAACAATAGTAATCCATTTACAAAGAGGTGTGATTGGTAAGATGATAAGCTGTATTAAAAACAGTTGCAACCCAGATTGCACCCCATCATGATATATTAAAGGAGACTGGAATATCATTCCAAGGGGGGGTGGTGTTATTGGCAACCATCTTATAGATGGGGGATTATCGTATAGTCTGTACTCATAAAAGGAGGTCAGACGATGGATCAGATCAGATCAGAACTGTTATTATGTTACAGGCAGTAACATCTTTGTTCTTGCTGATATGCATGGGACGTACTTAATATGTGATTGTGTTTGAAGCCGCTGGCTCATATACAAGATTTAATAATAACACTAATAATAAGAATTTAATAATAATACAAATATTAATAACAAAATAATAATTATGATTATTATAATACTTGTGAGAACTGTTCTACAGTTATACGTATAATGTTAATATCCGAGTATATATATATATATATATAGATATATAATGTAAAAATATAATATAAAATATATACAAGTACATATATAAATGTAAAAGAATATTGTTTGATTCGACAAACTAATATAAATCAGGAAGAATTCATAAGTTAATAACAGAAAGAAAACTGTGTTTTTTCTGTTAAGACTGCCAGTATTTAAGAGCTTGGGGAATGAGACCTAGAATTATGAATGATAGATTGATTATCTAGTATAATAGATGAACTATTTACTCATTAATAATTGATAAATTAATTGGAACTGTGGAATATTATTGACTTGATTCATAGTTTTGTCTCCTAATCAACTTAGTTTATGTCACAAGTAGGTTGAGATGGATTGATTATGGTTAAAATAGGCCTAAATCTAGTAGGGGACATTACATCATAGCATGTGACGAACAACAGTACTGGGGGAAGTTGTTTGCAGGTCTTTATCTGCTTTCAGATATACAGAAACATGTTAAACTTCTCAGCATTTGTTTCAGTGCGTCATTTTGCAGTTATACAGAGACAGTTGGCATCAAGACTTACTATATTTTAGTACATTTCTTTTCTATCTCAGATTGTTGGAATTGGCTTGTATAATTGATATATAAATGAGCATACTCTGTAAATGATTTGATTCTGGAGTTGGTGCTCCGAGATTCTTGAGTTGGTGCTCAAGTCATTGTGTTGTGTATTTGGAGGTTTGCTGCTCTGTTAAGGATTTTGGTTGAGTTGGCGCTCAAAGGATTGTAAGAGGATTAACTGTGAGGCTGGATTAGGAAGGTGGATCCTAGCAGCATTTCTCACTGTGGTTTTCCCAAATTGGGTTTCTACGTATACCTTTGTGCATTAGTCTCATTGTGTGATGTATTCTTGAAATTTTATTGCTTTCATTTCAGGATTAAGATTAAAAGTTTTGAACAAGTTCTTGAAAAGAATTAATTGAATAAGAATTCAATTTATTTCATTTACTACTGCTTCACCCTGCCGCTTCGCCCCCTGCCCCCTCTCAGCAGTAAATCTATGTTCTACAACAAGTTTTATTACTATAGATCCACTACAAAAGGAAAATGAAGAAAAGCCAAAAAGCTACATCAAGGCTTTCAAGATTTCCACTAAGGACGACAAAAAAGAGGAGATCAAGAAGGATGAGAATATAATCCCACAAAAGAACAATCCACTCCCAAAGGCAGACAAGGAAAATTTTAGAAGGCCCTTCTGTCAAAGACAACCATATATAACCAGGTTCCATCATTCCTTTAATGGCTATTGTTTTTCATGCAATCATTTTGGTCACAAAGTAGTAGATCGTAGAACTCGTGCAAGTGATAATCTTAGCTTCACCAAAAGAAATTATAATTTTTTTGCTCCTCTAATGGATTATAATATTATATGTTACAAGTGCAACAATTTTGGGCATACATCACGTTTTTGCAAAACTATTTTTGTTGAGCCTTCGAGATAAAACAAGGACATTGTTCCTAACAAAAGTGAGGATGAGCCAACTAAGGTTTGGAAAAAGAAGAATCAGGAGACAAAAGAAAACGTAGAGCCCGTGTTTGTTCAAACAGCTCTACATACGCAAAACAAAAGGGATTGATGGTATGTTGATAGCAGTTGCTCAAGGCATATGATAAGTGACAAAAGTAAATTCATTACTCTTGAATAAGCAGATGAAAGGACAGTGAAATTTTGAGACAACAAGAAGAAATATATAAAAAGGGAAAGGGGCATCAGTCTAGACAATGGAAAAACAAAAACTGAGAATTTCCTTTATGTTAAAGGGTTTAAAGCAGAATATCTTGAGTGTAAGTCAGCTATTTGATCAAGGGCTTGTCGTCACATTTCTTCCCAAAGGATGTGAAATCTAGAAAGATGGAAAATTGATAGCAAATGCTTACAAAACATTGATTAATCTTTACATCCTCAATGAGATCAACAACGAAAGATGTTACATAGGTCAACAAGATGAGAGTTGGTTATGGCATAGAAGACTTGTGCACTTAAACTTTGATAGTCTTGTCAATATCAGCTGTAAAGAAGCAGTGAGAGACATGCCATGTTGATAATATAGCGTCAGTCGGTCTCCTTCTAGCCGACTCTGCAAATCAAAATGTGTGAATGGCCTATCGGCCTTACACATTTCACATTTCGATTATTTATATATATCATGCCTTATACTTCTGTTGAGTTCTAATGTGCATGTTTAATAAGAAGTTAATAAACAAAATAATGAATTTGTTAATCGGTATAACCGATTGTCTATTTGCATTAACTTGTGTTTATGACGACTAATGTCTTGTCCGCCACCCTTAGTGAATGGGTGCGATATCTTGTGACTGTCATATATCTCTAAAGAGAGACGACTCTTGACAACGTCACCCATCGATGCATATTAATTGTTATACCTGCATCAGAGATTAATATATGATAGCACATCTGACCGAATTTGACTTATAAGGAACGGATAGCATATACGGTCAGCAATATCAGATCTATAACATATCGAATATATAAATACAGCAGACAGAGGCAACCAGATCGTATTTCGACATCAGCAAATTATATATATTGGTTACAGATCGATCACACAACATTGGATAACTCTAATAATAGATGACTATAGTTGATAGATAAGAATCAAAGTATATACCTACAGTAGATCGGTTATACTTCATTGCTGATCAAAGCTTCAATATATCTCAGATTGTTCATCAGGTGAAGATATTCAACATATTAATATTCATTTGTGATTGAGATCAAAGCATTAATAAAATTAAAAAATTCCCTGTTTATTCAAATCTGATCAAAACTTAACATGGTATCAGAGCAGGCTTAAGGAAAGATCAGATCAGATCTATAGAAGCAAGGTTATCTTCCACTATTGTCCTTAAGTTCGACTACTTCTATCAAATGTCAAGATGGTGAATGGAATTAGAGTTGAAGACAGACTCGAGGGAGCATCAAACTTTGTATCTTGGAAGTTTAGAATTATGCTTGCCTTGGGTGAAAACGAATTAGACGAATTCGTGAAGAAAGGCATACCGGAACCAACCGAAGAGGATGAGAAGCTTCAATGGAAGAGAAAGAACCACAAAGCAATGAAGATGTTGGTTGACTCTATGAAAGATCACATTGTGCCAATTATTTCCAAGTTGGAGACGGCATATGATATGTTCAAAGCATTAGAGGAAATGTATGAGATCAACAACACAAGCCAAGCCCTTGCATGAAAGCAACAACTTCACCACATCAAAATGACGAAAGGAGAATCCATCACCTCATACTTCATGAGAATCCATCACCATTGGACACACTTTAGAGAGCAAAGAGTTAACCATGTTGGCACTCAATGGGTCTCCCTTCATCTTGGGAGTCATTTATTCAAGGGATAAGTGCAAGATCAAAACTTCCTAAGTTTGATCGATTGAAGATAGACAAAGCATGGATCGCGGGCAGGTCTTTCTCTATATGGAAAAGTCCTACCTATACCCAGTCCATCACATTCCCCATCAATCCTTGGCTTTCTTCCGTGAGTTGGCGTTCTGAAATGTTTGGATCACTCTCTCTTTCCCCAAACCTTTCGATCACCGGGCTAGCCCGGATCAGCTAACTATAGCTATCAGCGGCTGGGCTTCTTTATTCTGGGGAAGCGAGGGATTGAAGACCTGTCGGTCGAGTGATAACCCTTCCCTGGTGGTCGAGTATGAAAAGCCTCGACCTAGCTCAAGAGTGGTTCTTTCCAACCCCAAACAACGGGGGAGTTTTTTTATAGCGGCGCGTACCCTCGATCATAGGTTTCGGACACTCGACCAACCGGGTCAAACCTCAACCGGAAAAGGGAGACTGCATTCAAGAAGAGTCAAGATTGGTCACAAGAGGCATTGGTCAAAGTTCTACAAATGAAGATATTCATGTTCTTGCCTCTCACTCCTCAAAGAAGAAGGGTAAGAAAGGACATTTCAAAAGGAAGAAAGATAAGGAATCCAATGATGGTTCTACATTCAAAAGAATGAAGGATATTTAAAAAATCCAATGCTTTAGATGTGACAAATATGGTCACTATGCAATGAAATGTCCTACTAGGACTATGCCTAAAGCTTCCATTGAGGATGTTGGTGAGACTCTTACACAAAGGATCCAGATGGATTCATATTCTATTCAGCCCTTTCAAGTAATGTGCCTACCGACCACAATACTTGGATAATTGCAGTGGTGCATCTTGCTGCATTACCGGATTTAGAGAACATCTAAATGATTTGGTGGAGAGAACAAGTGACCATTGGAGATGATACTAGTTACTTCATGAAAGGAATTGGGACCTCCTCTCTTCACCTAAATTTAGGCATTTCCTTGAAATTGAATGATGTACTATTCGTTTTGGTAATTAAGCGAAATCTTGTCTCCATATCAGCCTTAAAGACAAAGGATATCGAATCGCATTCATGGATGGCAAAGTCCTTGCATGGCCAAAGAAATCAAATATCAAGACAACTCAAGTCATTGGAGTTCGTCATGGATGTCTTTATAGACTTTGCACTTTTCCTCCTCAAGCCTTATTTCATGATTTATCAAGTACTTGTGAGATTTGGCATAGAAGATTGGGTCACCTTCACTTTCGTGCACTACCTACAATGGAGAAGATGGTTACAAGCCTCCTCAAAATATGGAAGAAGGTCATACTCCTGAGATTTAGAGGGAGACTCGTGAACCTGAAGAAGATGATGATCCAAATAAGCCCTTGAATCCTATTGATGGGCCTATTGACATTGTGATTGGTAAGAAAAGACCTCTTTGGGCAAGGAAAATGATGCAAGAGGCTGAAGGTTTTGCAGCCCCAAAAGGAACATTTAGAGAAAGTAAGAGACCTCATAAGTTCTCTAGCTATGCTGTATTGATGAGTCAAATCATTGAATCAAAACCTTCCAGTGTTGAGGAAGCCACTAGTCAACAAGTTTGGAAAGATGCCATGGCAGAAGAGTATCAATCAATTCTAAAGATTGATGTTTGGGACATTGTACCTAGACTAGAAGGTAAATTTGTTGTTTCTTCTAAATGGCTCTTTAAGATCAAACATGCTGCTGATGGTAGTATTGAAAAATACAAGGCTAGGTTTGTGGCTAGAGGATTCTCTCAAAAGGAGGGAATTGACTATGAGGAAACCTTTGCTCCAGTTGCCCGATACACTTCAGTCAGAACCATTATAGCTATTGCAACATCTAAAGGATGGAAGATTCATCAAATGGATGTAAAGACGGCTTTTCTAAATGGTATAATCAAGGAAGAAGTGTATATTGAACAACCTGAAGGATTTGTGGTACATGGGAAGGAATCTCATGTTTGCAAGCTGAAGAAGGCACTGTATGGCCTTAAGCAGGCTCCACGTGCTTGGTATGAAAGGATTGATCGTTATTTAATGTGCTTGGGCTTCTCCAAGAATGATGCAGATTCAACTTGTACTTCAAGGTAATTAATGGGGAAACACTAATCCTAATTCTTTATGTTGATGACTTACTTATCATTGGAGAAGATCATCTTATTATCAAATGCAAGGAGTTAGCTTCTGAATATGAGATGAAGGATCTTGGTTAATTGCACTACTTCCTTGGGTTAGAAGTTTGGCAGAAATCTGATGGGATCATTTTGAGTCAAGGGAAGTACACCATAGACATTCTAAAGAGATTTGGTATGATGGATTGTAAATCCATGGCCACACCTATGGAGACCAACTTGCATAAGTTAAGAGAAGCTGCAACTATTTTGGATTTGGTGGATTCTACACTATACAGGCAGATGATTGGGTCATTAATGTACCTAGTCAATACTAGACCAGATATTTGCTATGTAGTAAGTGCACTTAGCCAATTCATGTGTGAACCAAAGAAAATACATCTAGTTGCAGCAAAACATATTCTGAGATACTTGCGCAACACAGTTGGATATGGCCTGAGATATTCTTCTGATATGAACTTGAAGCTGCATGGATATACTGGTTCCGATTGGGCAGGATGTGTCACTGATCGGAAGAGCACCTCTAGTTGTTGTTTCAGTTTGGGTTTAGCTATTATTTCTTGGTGCAACAGGAAACAGTCTTCAGTAGCACTGAGCTCCACAGAAGCCGAGTATATTGCAGCATGTGTGGGAGCACGAGAAGCAGTGTGGCTTCGGAAGCTTCTTGCAGGATTGTTTGGACAATCCTTAGAACCTACAATTATCCATTGTGATAATCAAAGTTGTGTAAAGCTTTCTATCAATCCTGTGTTTCATGACAAAATGAAGCATGTGGAGATCAAGTATTACTATGTTAGAGACATGGTGGAAAGGAATGCTATTTAGCTGAGATACATTAGTACTGTTGAGCAAACAACAGACATTCTTACCAAGCCCCTCTCCAGAATAAAGTTTGTGTACTTTCGAGGTAAGCTTGGTACAGTGGAGAATGAAGCCCTAGTTGAGATTGAGTCTTTGCTTCATTGATTTGTTTATATTTGTTTATATATATACTAATGTATTCTTCTCTTCAAAAGATGTTTAAAGTGTAAACTCTTGTTATTGCATTTCTCCTTGAGAGAGACTTGAGGTGTAAGCCCTTATCTCCACCCTCTGATATAGTTCATGGTGGATGCCATGTGTGTGACGTTATGACAACACCACGTGAGAGAGTCCGTGGTGATTTTCTTGTACTTGTGTGTTTACCCTCTGGATGAGCCATGGTGAATATCATTGTGAGGTGACGATCTCATAATGATGAACACTTGTGCATCTTACCATCATTGTGACGTGACAATCTCACAATAATGGTTGATATCTCGTGAGGTGATATCTATGGATAAGCCATAATGGTGGATATCACGTGAGGTGATATCTATGGATAAGCCATAATGGTGGATATTTCGTGAGGAGATATCTATATATTAACCATGATGGTTTATATCACTGTGAGGTGATATCTATGAAGGAGCCATGATGGTTGATATCACGGTGAGGTGATATCTTTCCTTTCCACACATGGATGTAGCCATTGTGGTCAAACGTCACGATGAGGTGATATGACTTGTAGAAATCAAGAAGGATTCCTCCCTAGCTAAGAGGGAGTGTTGATAATATAGCGTCAGTCGATCTCCTTCTAGCCGACTTTGCAAATCAAAATGTGTGAATGGCCTATCGGCCTTACACATTTCACATTTCGATTATTTATATATATCATGCCTTATACTTCTGTCGAGTTCTAATGTGCATGTTTAATAAGAAGTTAATAAACAAAATAATGAATTTGTTAATCGCTATAACCGATTGACTGTTTGCATTAACTTGTGTTTATGGCGACTAATATCCTGTCCGCCACCCTTAGTGAATGGGTGCGATATCTTGTGACTGTCATATCTCTCCAAAGAGAGACGACTCTTGACAACGTCACCCATTGATGCATATTAATTGTTATACCTGCATCGGAGATTAATATATGATAGCACATCTGACCGAATTCTATTGATAAGGAACAAATAGCATATACGGTGAGCAATATCAGATCTGTAACATATTGAATATATAAATACAGAAGACGGAGGCAACCAGATCGTATTTCGATATCAGCAAATTATATGTATTGGTTACAGATCGATCACACAACATTGGATAACTCTAATAATTGACGACTATAGTTGATAGATAAGAATCGAAGTATATACCTACAACAGATTGGTTATACTTTATTGCTGATCAAAGCTTCAATATATCTCAAATAGATTGTTCATCGGGTGAAGATATTCGTCAACAGATTAATATTCATTTGTGATTGAGATCAAAGCCTTAATAAAATTAAAAGATTTCCTGTTTATTCAAATCTGATCAAAATTTAACATGCGTAAGATTTCAAAACCTGCAAATATTACTTGCAAGTGATGTCACCTTGGGAAGCAAACTAGAGTGAGTTTTAAATCAAAAGAACACTCGGCATTGAAACCATTGGAGCTCATACATATAGTTGTCTGTGGTCCAATCAGAACAAGGAGCATACAAGGAGAAAGGTATTTTATGCCATTAATTGATGATTACTCTAGAATGACTTGGGTTACCTTTTATAAAAAAAAATGAAGCTCTTGATAATTTTAAAGATTTCAAAGCATTAGTAGAAAATGAATCAAGCTTGAAGATCAAATGTCTTAGATCAGATATTGGAGGATAATTCTCTTCCAATGAATTTGAAGATTTGTGTGAAAAACATGGGATACAAAGATAATGTTCAGCTGCAAGAACTCTACAATAGAATGGAGTTGTAGAAAGAAAGAATAAAACAGTCCAAGAAATGGCTAGAGCTATGTTAAATGAATCAAATTAAGCTGATTCTTTTTGGAGAGATGCGGTTCACACAACGGTCTACATTTTGAATCATGCACAAATTAGAGTAAATGATAACAAGACTTGGAATAATTTAGTATTTCAAAGTTTTTGGAGGCACATGCTACATAAGTAGAGATGAAGAAGATCTAGGCAAATTTGATGCTAGAGTTGACGAAGGAATATTCCTTGGCTACACTACAAGAAGTAAAATGTACAAATGCTACAACAAGAGGCTACACAAGATTGTTGAAAGTACAAATGTGTAGGTTGATGAAGGAAGATGCTATGAAGAAGAAACCTAAGAAGATGTTCCTCAAACAGAGGAAGTTTGCAAAGAAGAAGAAACATAGGAGGAAGTTGAGAAAGAGGCCCTTGAGCAAGAAAAGCCTAAGACACCATCAAGAGCACCACCTAAGAATCCATCTAAATTTGTCCAAAAGAACCATCCAAAAGACTTGATCATTGGTGACAAAGATACAAAGATTTAGACAAGTAGGAGGCTTGCTAACACAATAGAACATGCACAAAGGAAGTTTGCAAAGAAGAAGAAACAAAGGAGGAAGTTGAGAAAGAGGCGCTTGAGAAAGAGATTCCTAAGGCACCATCAAGAGCACCACCTAAGACTCCATCTAAATTTGTATGAAAGAACCACCTACAAGATTTGATCATGGGGACAAAGATACAAAGATTCAGACAAGGAGGCTTGCTAACACAGCAAAACATGCACATTTTTTCTTGCTCTCAAAACTAGAACCAAAGGGCTTTACATAAACAAGGGAAGATAAGTTTTGGATAAAGGCTATGGAAGTGGAATTGGATCAAATCAAGAAGAATGAAACTTGGGAACTTGTCCCAAGACTTAAGGACAATAATGTTGTTGGTACTAAATGTGTTTTCACAAATAAATTGAATGAGGATGCCCAAGTTGTAAGAAACAAAGCAAAGCTATAAGGATGTTTCTAGCCCTTGCCAGTTTCAAGAACTTCAAAGTCTACTAGATGGATGTGAAATCAGCCTTCCCAAACGGAAACATGAAGGAAGAAGTGTACATTGAACAACTAGAGGGGTTTCTTATATCAAAGGATGAGGACTATGTTTGCAGATTAAAGAAGGCACTTCATGGACTAAAACAAGCCTCGAGGGCTTGGTACTCAAGAATAGACAGGTATCTTCAAGAGCAAGGCTTCAAAAGGGAATTGCGGATAGAAATCTTTATAGCAAGAATGAAGGAGATAACTTGTTGATTGTTGTAGTCTATGTGGATGGCATTATTTTTGGTGGCAGCAAAGACAAGACGTGCCAATAATTTGCCACAAGTATGCAAAACGAGCTTGAAATGTCAATGCTTGATGAGTTGTCCATTCCTTGGATTGCAAATTTCCCAATCAAATGAAGGCATATTTATTTCACAAACCATGTATGTTAAAGAGATGCTAAAGAAGTTTAGGATGGAAGATTATAATCCAATAAGTACACGTATGGTTACCGGGTGCAAATTGAGCAAAGATGATGATACTCTTGTGGCTAATTAGACTATGTATCGATCTATGATTGGAAGTTTGTTGTATCTCACAGCTATGAGGCCTGACATCATGCAAGCAGTTGGTTTGGTAGCATAGTTTTAGGCAGCTCCAAAAGAAAGCCATGTTAATGCAGTCAAGAGAATATTGAAATATTTGAAGGGGACTATGGACTTTGGATTGTGGTATTCAAGAGGTAGAGTTTCAGTATTACAACATACATGAATGTGGATTGGGCTGGTTAAGGTTGAGTATGAGCATCCCATTCCAATACTATGTGATAATACAAGTGCCATTAACATTTCAAAGATTCCAGTCATGCATCCAAGGACTAGGCATATTTTGATTAAGTATCATTTCTTGAGGGAAAAAGTACTTGAGTAGCAGGTTAAGTTGGACTATATTGCTACAAAGGAGTAGATTGCCGACATCTTTGAAATGCCTCTTGTGAAAGAGACTTTTGAGTACTTGAGAGAAAAATTGGGAGTAATTTCACTCTCATCCATTTGCTAAGTTTTCAAGGGAAGCATATGTTCAAGTGGAGCTATTCATTGCCTTATTCATTTAGCCCCAGATACCCTTTGCCATTGATGTCAAAGGGGGAGAAGTAGAGTAAGGGAAAGCATTCCAGTTAGGGGGAGCATTTCAGTCAAGAGTTGCATGACTCAAGTACATTCAAAAGATCATTTTGTAGGGTTGCCATCAATGACAAAGGGGGAGATTCTTCAAATATTGTCATTGATTTCAAAAGACAGCAGGGTAGAGATAAAAGGACAAGGCAAAATTGAAGAGATTATTATTTAGGACAGCAGGGCAAAGATTAAAGAACAACAGGGCAGACTTAAAAATGACAAATTTATGGCATCTTTTATAGAGTTTTTATTTACGAAAAAAAATGAATTTTTGTCTACAAGGGTCGGCCCATGTTTTACATCCCGGAGGAGAAAATATTAAATAAAGCATGCAAATGTTAATATTAATATAGAGGCTGACCCCCTTTTCTATATATGCCCATGACAATACAGATGCCTATATCAATTTTTGTGGCCGACCTCAAATAGTGGCAAAAGAAAATTAAATAAGGAAGGCTGACTCGTTATGGGGGAAATAAATACTATCATTATAGCTGACCTCCCTCCATATGATGGTGCATTCAGTAAGGTTTTAAATAAGTAAAATATTGCATTTATTGTTGAGCTGGCTTAATGATGATAGACGCTTATTTTGGGAGGCAAAAATCAAATCAAATAAAAATAGCTTTTTCCCTCCTTGGACGACCTGATTGAGGAGGCATAATTCTTAGCATGAAAGGGCTCATTAAGGCATCCATTCATTGAATATTTTTCTTATTAAGAGCAGAGCTTTTTGAGAATTATGAGCAGATTTCATTGAAGATTATTTCAGACCTCATAAGAATAGATTATTAAAGAATATGAGCAGAGATTATTGTTGAATTTTTGCTGATCAAAAGGAACAATTAGTACAGATTTGAGGGCAATTTTATTGCAGATTTCAAGATTGAGTTGTTGCAGATCTTAAAAGGCTATTCATTGCAGATTTGAAAGAATTTATATGTAGATCTTAAGGGAGAATACTTGTAGAGATTCTTGAGCAGAATTGTGAAGGATTTCAGATCTGATTGAAGGAGGTGGTCAAACATTTATCATTTGATTACTTTGGAGGTTGTTGGCTCATCTTCAAGAGATTGGTGTCTCTTGCTAAGTTGGTGAAATTATCTAAAGGGGATTGGTGTCTCCAATGGGTTGGTGCCTGTGAAATTATCTAAAGGGGATTGGTGTCTCCTGTGGGTTAGTGCCTACAAAATTTGAAATTTGAATCACCTTCAACTTCTAGTTTCTCGATCTCTAGATCTTTATAGAACAAAAGACCTTGCGTCAGAGCATTTAACTCTGCCATGTTATTAGTATCTTTTACTAAGAGGATGGCCAACCTACCCACAATTTCTCCATCCTAAAGCCCGATTATGCAACCTGCATTGGAAGGCCTTGGGTTTCCCTTGGAGGCACCATCAAAATTCAATTTAAACCACCCGAATCTTGGTGGTTGCCATACAACATGGCATCTTTCATGTTGGGTCTCGTTCCTGCCCTCCCTGATGAAATGGGGAATGCAAAGACCATGCTAATTGGACCTCATTCTCCCATCCCACTTAGTAAATTTTCCCTTTTTCTTTGGGAGCAAAAATATCCTATTATTGACCACTTCGACTATAGCCGCTTCCATCTTGTTCTGGAAAGAAGTGATGGTCATGTCTTTATCTTCAAATATCTTTGATTTCTTTCCTTCTAGATCTCCCAAATCATCAATGAAGGACAGATGGTCCACAAATATCCAAGTGGGTCCAAACCATTTTTGATTGGCCAACCCTTAAAGAGGCTCATGATGTCATTAGGGAGTGCCGTGATCCAACCCAGTTCGGCACACAACCATCTCCAACATTCTTGGGTAAATGGACACCACACAAGGAGATGATCCATAGTTTCCTCCTCAGTCTTGCATAGCACACACCTGGAGGGACCTTCATAGCCCATTTTCTTTTCTAATGTCAGAATTCTCTTTTGGATCACTACCCAAGCAAACATCCTAACTTTGGGCACCCAGTATTTATTCCAACAAAGTTGTGTGGGGATATTCGTATTTTCCTGAGCATCTTGCATTGCCACTACCTTGTAGCCATCTTTAGAATTGAACATGCCATTCTTCGATACTGCCCAAATGAGTTTGCCTTCTCTCCTAAAAACAACTTTTCAGTTGGATAAAATTGTCAACGCTTGATTAATCTTGTCTCGAGGCAAGGGAAGAGTATTTAAATCCTTCCAATTCCAACCTACAGTAGGGTCATTTTGTATAAAAATCACAGTCTTTCACCCTGTCACCCCAGTGCTTCTTCAAATATGCTTTGTTTGAATCATTGCAATTTTGTTGTCAATGCTTAGGTAACCTCACCAAGAATCTTCCTAGAAAAAAGCTGATCCCTCATCATAAATGTCCCAAGATAGATAATCCGTGATTACTGGCCTACAATTGAGCCTTTGGGGGGAAATTTTAAACGATATTAAACCACTAATATACATTTTAAATTTTTTATATAATAATAAAAGTTAAAACAAAATATAATTGATTTATATTGAAATTAAAAAAAAAACACTATTGATGCTGATTAAAAAATTGTGTAGATGATGATTAAAATTTAAAATACCATGTCATGAAGATTAAAAAAATGTGAAATATTTTTAGACTTCAGTATTTAAGAAAAAAACACAGAGAATCGTAGGTGAAGAAATTTCTCTTACCTAGAAATTTGAAGTTGTCCCACTTGCGCCGGAGATGATTTGTGTTGTCGTTACCGCTCACTATATTGTCCCTTTTGCTCGCTAAGCTGTCTTTGGCACGCTGCTATTGTGTGTTCTTCGTTTGCTCCAACGGTAGGGTTTTATAGGGAAAAAAAATGGCAAAAATGAGTGTTTACAGCATTTTTTTTTTCGCATTTTACTTGCATTTTACCCGTGACGAGTACTCTGGAATTTATGGCGAGTTTTTGGCAATAATTTTGCGTGTTTTTTGCTAGTTATGCACACTCTATCAAGCGATCACTGTGGTGAGTTTACCTGCGAGTTGCTTGCTGCCCTAATTTTTTGGCGAGTACTCACTTACTCAGTGAGTATGCAAACTATACTATAAGCAAGAGAATAAGCTTCATCTGCCAAACAACCACAAAACACCCTAAAAACCAACTCCAAACAAAATGCATCACCAAAAAGATCAAATATTGTTTTGTGGACCACATAGAGACATTCTCTGAATATTCAACAACATTCCCATACACTCGTTTCACACTGTCATGCCAAAACAAGCTAAAGCAACCAAATAAATCCAGACGTCTTTAAGCCCGAAAGGCTAGAAAACACAGTCTTGAGATAAAGCATCATCAAACATACTTGCAGTTTACATCATCACCTGAAAATTGAATTAAGACACTACATAGACAATATAAGCATGTCCACAAAGCCATAGGAGCATAAACAACAATGTGGAGAAATGCAGAGCATTTTTTGAACTAGCCTTGACAAGCAATCAAACTGCCAACATACAACATTCACCAGAAGCCATCTGTGGGAACTCCTATGGCCTGAAAAGATAGGAGTGCAATGTCTACAACACATACAAGTTAAATCCCAAACTGCAAGGCTATTTCAAGTGTGGAGGAATGCAAGGCTATTCTTCAAGTGTGGAGGAATGCAGAGCATTCTCCCAAACATAGTTCAAAGCACTTTCTAGCATTTTCACACTTCATCAATCTGTAGAGACCAAAACATCATTGGAGCAATATTTTCTCACTTAGGAGTGCCAAGAGAGACAGAACAACAGCTTGTAGCATGCACAAGACCATTAACATCATATCCACTTCTTCACAATGCTTCTAACCCTCATCTTAATATGATATCAACATGATAACATATCTGTTGACAATAAACAAGGCATGAGACCCAATCATGAACTTCATCACCATCACTATTCTTCAACATAACTCATCATCATCATCATCATCATCATCATCATCATCATCTTCAGCAAGTGCAAGCATAAAGTACACACCACAACACACTGAGTATAATAGACATCAACACCAAATAGACATCCAACCATGGACTTCATCACAACTGCACAAGAGACATCAATGCCAACACAACAATGAGGGTTGACATCAAATGACAACACCCAGACATCAATGACACCAATCTCCAACAAGTTCTTTGTGGTGTCAGATTGATCACTCCCAGCAGAATTGACCTAGGACAAAGGAGAGGTAAAATCTGTATGGGAAATGGAGTTTGGACACGGGAGGTGCAAAAAACATGAAATGTATGGGAAAATGTGTAGGAATGGATGAGATAGCGTCAGATGTCTAGTGAAAAGACCAATTTTGCACAAGATTGTGATATTTGTCAATATTTAATTACTTCTTAACAGTGACATGAAAATTTCACCATCACATAAAGGAATTATTTCCTTGACTTCGGATCCCCTCCCCACCCACATATCTTGGAAAACTTCCACAAGTCATTCTAGAGACACCACATGATAATGATAATTATGTTCTTCAGAGTATTTAATCCCAAGATATTTTAGAGTTTTTTGAGTTGTCAAAATTATAGATTTTATAATGAATGTGAACGATGTGGCTTGAACTTCTAACTGCATGGACAGGATTCTGTAAGTCTCCTCCTTCAAGAAATGGTTATAAGTCTCTGAATTTCTTAATGATTTTGAGTGCAATTGTTCTCATTTTCAGAGTCAAAAGAGTTAATTGGATAGGGAGGTTAGTCTGTGATTCATGGAAGTGCTGAAGTTATTTAAGACATGAAAGATGCCAGCTTCCATTGCTATGATAATGCAGACGTTTCCTATCTGTGGAAAGCATAGGAAACCTCATAGGTATTAATTTTCCATATAGCTATCTGCCATTAGATTTCTCAAAAATTAAATTTATGAACTAGCAAAATATGTCTAAATTCTAGTCTTTTCCTACCTTAGGACATATCTTATCACATGAAATTGGAACAAAACCTTATGACTTTATATTTTCTGTCTTTTGCTAAATTTATTAGATGTTTGATACAAACGTAATTCACAAGCAGGTTATGTTCTGTAATATCTGCGAGAGATTGAAATCAGGATAAACATTTGCAGAACTTTAGTGGTTTTTAGAATAGGATGGGAATAATCTTGTTCCAGATTACCTTAGCTAAGCACAAGGAGGGTGGGCTATGTTCTTCACATTGAATAATTTGAAATTTTGTTCATGGATATAGTAAATTCAGCTTGGATGTTTATGTCTTGCTGAGATGCAGGTGTTACGAAAGCTCTCTGACATTCATCTTTCAGGCAGATTTACATTGCCTTTTAGCCTGACATGTTCACTTGTGCTTTATTTAATTATTTCTATATATCTGAACATAGGTGCATTGTTTTATTGATCTTCTTGTGGATTTCTTTGTCATTTGGATATTCACAACTTTTCTAGGGGAAATCGCCTAATAAGTACTTTTATCTTAATACAGTTATATATTTAATAATAAAAAAAAGAATTATTTCACTTATAGATAATTGAATTGACAGACAACATCTTCAAGTTTTGATATTGTAATATTCCTTAAATGTGGAGATTAAAAATGTCAGAACTAACATTGCAGTGGTATCGGATATGTGATATCATGTCTAACTGTAAAAATTTAATTCTTTAACTAAGAACTAAAGATGGTTTATGATTACCTTTACTTCTAATGGCAGACAAGAATAATAACTAACCAATATCTTGTTTGCTTTTGGAATATAATTGGTTTGACAAAATTATGCAGTCAGGCACCCTGCAGTTTTATTCAATAGTAAATACTTAATTTGAATGCAATGATTATTTTATGCAGAAACTAATGGGTTGGACTGTATTTGATTCTATTTTCATAGGTACTCGAGGCTGATTTGGCTATTCTAGATGAGATTGACTCTGGATTGGATGTTGATGCTTTACAAGACGTTGCAAAGGCTGTAAATGGATTATTAACTCCGAAAAATGCAGTGTTGATGATCACCCACTACCAGCGTCTTCTGGAATATATAAAGCCTACATACGTGCACATAATTGTAAGTGGAAGCACCAAAATTAACTAAAGAATTCCTAATTCAGTATTAAGTTCAACTTTAACATGAATTCAAATCCTTTTTATCAGTTCTAATTGCAATTTTTTGGTATGCTTAGGAGAATGGTCTTATTGTGAAAACTGGAAATGCTTCATTGGCAAAACAGCTCGAAGAAGGTGGTTATAGAGCAATTGTTAGTGTATGAGATCTGTCCTCTGTGTCTGACATAAAGTTTTGCCGGATGAATTTATAATTGATCAGCAGAGTCCTTTATTGACATAGTCTTCTGGATTCCACTGCAAGTAAATGAACATTTACATTACCTTGAGTGTGCTATTTGGAATTTGTAATATTAAATGTAAAATTGATGTGAGTTTTGTAATTTTATGCCTTCTTCCCAAATTATTTTCTTTATTAGAAGCATTTGGGTTTTGCAAAATAAAATACTAGCAGAGTTCCAGCTGCTGGCCAATGTTCAAGGAACTTTGTTTTATGAGTTCCCAAAGTAGTATCCATATTCCTATGTTTTTGGATAAACATAATAAAAGACAGGAACTCTTTTGGCTACGTCTTGTTGGGTTACAATTGGGCACTAAAGGAAACAGTGATTGTATGTTTAGAGCCGCCTATAATTCTTTTTTGTATGTGCAAGCACTAAAGGAAATAGTGATTGCATGTTTAGAGCCGCCTATAATTCTTTCCTGCATGTGCAAGACCATGACAAAACACCCACTTTCAGGAACTGCAAATGAGATACATAGCCAAACTTAAGATAAAATGCCTTTTTTTGCAAAATGATGCAAAAGAAAATACTTAGCACAGTGTTCTTACGGCTATAGCTGTTCTGGCTCCAAAATCTTATATTCGTACGTCGTGTTATATGACATTCGCGTGTTATTGACTGTCGATAACGCGATTAACGGCTGTGATTTTCACGAATGTCATATAACACAACGTACGGATATAACATTTTGGAGCCAAAATAGCTGTGTCCGTGTTCTTACAGGGAAGAGGTGGCAAGAGCCTATCATATGTCCTTATTGCTAGTCTGCTAATGAAAGAACACTACCTGTATGTATGCAACTGTTATTTGGAAGCAGGTATAGGTCATGTTTTTCTTTCTATTGCTAACATTGTGTTTACTTGATGACATTATATTGGAATTGCACAGAAATAAATTTCAACTATTAATGGGCTGAGGGTCTAGTTGCTTGTGTTAGGTAGGGATAGTTGTCTGTTTAAGTAAAGGAGGTACGGATAGGTTAGGAGAGGAATGTAGGGGGTAGGAAGTGGCCCTCTGTTAGTTGCTTGCATCGATCCTTGCATGGATTTTGGCTTAGTTGTTTTGTTTGGGTTGGGTCTCTGTGTGGCGTGCTGGGGTGGGTGCCTGGGTTCCTTTGCATTCTGGTCATTTGGTAAAGAGCTCCGTTGTTGATGCTTCCCTTAAAAAAGAGAGGGTTGGTGATTGGGTTCAAGGGTTGGTCTCTTGGGTGAATCCATCCCTCCCATCAATCCATATTGATTGCCTAGCAGTTTGTTTGGTTTGTGCTCAACACCAAGCTAAATTGGTATGTAATGTCCTCGGGTTGTTGCTTGTTTGGGTGGTTATCTCAATTGCTTTGCAGGGTTGGTTTGTTCCACTATAGTGTAGGTACTTTGCTAGAGAAAATAGGGCTGTTGGACCCCCTTTCAATATCCTATGGAGGTTTTGGCTTTATTATGTCTGCACCTTTCTTTATTTGCCAAGGGCAATGGCTAGAACACAAAAGATGATGTTTGACTTTTAAGATCAAACAAATTATTCATTCTTGTGATTTATTTGGGACATAGAAAACTAGTAGTATGAGTAATTTGTGACTTAGGAGTCTCCAACTTAGCAAAGATTGCATTGATTTCTTTATGGCTTATTTCAGTGCATTAATTTATTCCTAATTCCAGAGTCTTTCATTTGGCATGCACCCACCTAGGGACTTGTCATCGCTAACACATTTCTGATAGTTTAAATCATGGTAATGTAGGTCAAGCAAGTTTTGATGGCAGTCTTGGAATTACATTAAGCCAAGTCTTCATAGCATAGACCATAATTTGCAAACTTGGTGAGTTGTCGCCCAACTCTTGAGTTATTTGCTTGGCAAGTAACTTGCCAGAGATTGATGCTTTGAGGCATGTAGTTTCATGTGTCTATTCTCTATAGACTCTAATATTATTTTAGTTGTCTCTTTCAAGACAACACAAAATAGAATAGCACACAAGGATAAACCTCTCTTCAAATTAGTAGGGAAGCTCTTTGAGAATGTAATGGCCCCACCTTGAGCTTACCTGGATTTTACCCTAAATTAGTAATTCCACAATATAGTTTATCATTTTTTTCAAATTATGAGAGTGACTTCATCTAGTTATTCAATAAACTTAGGAATAGACAAATAAACACATGGATTAATAGCAAATATATTACATAGAATGATAAACATGTCTTTTCACCCATATTCAATCATAGTGTAGCTTGGTAGGAAAGCCTTGCGAGGGCACCTGTAAACTGTTCAACCCAACTAAGCCCAAGAGTGTGCAGCGTCCCACTATGACAACTCACTTCTTGGCCCACACGAGGCAGGAACGTCCCACTATGACAATTCCATCCCTTGGGGTGGCCTACTTAGCTTGGGAGAGCCGGTAAACTGCAATTCCCTAACGTACTTCCTCCATTTCTTTGATTGATTACGAGATAAGACACATGTATAAATAATCTGAGAAAATATAATCAAAGTAATTTATTCCATATATATGTTTATAATTTATTTATTAATAAATATATAAATATTATCTTATTAATATTATTTCAAGTATATATAACAAGCAAATATAAATCTTGTTTACATCATTATTATATATAGGTCTATTATCCTTATTCTGATTTGAATATATACATAATTAAGTAAATGAAATAAATTATACTACCAATTATTTATGTATTTACTAATTACCTATTATATAAGTTATTAATGGTCCACAAAACCATTAACTCTCTTCATATAATAATTTCTATTGATAATATAAGAATATTACTTTAAATTTTATAAGAAATTTATTATCCTTCCTATTATATTTATACTTTAATATTCTTATCATATTATCTATAAATTTATTTATTGAAATGGTGATCGATCAATAGTAAGACATGACTCCTTACCAATAAAATTGGTGACTGATATTCTCAATTTGACCGAACAACCTTTCTCCTTCAGCATTCGATGCCTCTTTTGAGTGGTTGATATGCTGTATAAATATTGCTTCATTTGGATGGAAGATTATGTCGTTTCCCACGGATACGATCCTTGCAAAAGTGGCGACTTTTGATAAATTGTCCTTTTGCCTTTTAATTAACAACTGCTGCTGTTACCGCACCTCATCAATGCTTAATAAAACATAATTCAACATGTCCCATGGCCCCTTAATCTATTCGTTGCATTGTTAACTTGTATATAGATCGCTGTATATGTTTATGAATGTTCTTTTTAATTAATGCTGCGTTAGATTTGGTCTGCCATTATTAAGTATGCTGAATATAGATGTTTCCTTAATATTTATTTACTGTGATTGATAATTACTTCTTTTCTGGGGATTTAGTGGTTAATTAATGATCTTGAAATATTAATAACAATTTTAAAATAAAGATGCTATTTAATGAAATATGTGATATAATAATCTATTTGAATGAATAATAAACTTATAATTAAATAATTGATGCATGAGCATATTCAGATATAGATTACTATTATTTGATAACATGGGGACATCACAGAGAACTAAACACAACTCCCAAACCTAAACCTATGATACAATTATATACTTCTCAATATCATAATTGGGGCTTTGTATAAAAAAAAATAATGTAAAATAAGCTTTGATGTATCTTTTTTGTTCTTTTATCACAAATGAGGTCTTTTATTGAATCATAGCTTGCAATTGATACAAATTAATCCTAATTATGAATGAATGCTTCCTAATTTGTTGAAAATACAGACAAATTCCCACTTACACAAGAATGGATTAAACAAAATCTACTTCGAACACCAAACCACAATGCAAGATTGGAGAAAGAAGAGCCCCTAGAAGGACATAATTACCTAGTGAATGATGACGTTGACATAAAGCTTAATAGTGGTCTTCATTTTAATATGAGACAAACATACATAACAAGTTGAATCAAATGTGCAAATGATAATTTTTGCAGCATAGCCTTCAATTTAACCACCATTAAAAATAACTTGTGCCCAATACACTTTATTTATCGATTACCATAAATATGATTTTACGGATATGAAAATAATAATTAATTATCCTCAAGAAACAAAGATTGAAAGCAAAAGTTAAAAGCAAAAAAGAAAAGAAAAGAGAGAAAGAATAAAGAAACTTGAAAGAAAATATATTTTAAATAAATAATAAAACAAACTAAATAAAATGACTTGGAAGAATGCCCTTGTTTTTGCTAAAAAATAGAACATTAGGAATAGCCACGGTTAGAAATGGATGTGTTGGTGTAAATAATTATTCATCTTGGATATTATTACACTTACTTAAGTTTACTTAGGAAATGCATTTCATAGTAGTTTGGGTACGAGACACTTGGGTGCTTGTGCCACATTGGGATAGTGTGTGTAGGAGAAATTCCACCTTTTATGGTGTTGATCTTGTTGTTACACTCCACATTCAATGGGTGATCCACCTCATGTGGACTATTATATTATTTCTCTTACTTACCCATACCTATTTCCTACCTACCCTTGTTTCTTATTGAGCCACATGTCATGTTTGTGTGCTCACATATCCCTAGCCTTGCCTATATAAGCAAGCTCATCTACATTGTATGTAATTCAGATATTATTGATCATTTTCTATTGATGAGAATACAGTTTATTTTTGTCCTATATTGTGTCTCTATTTTGTACATTTTATTAAGCTTTTGATCTTGGCAAAATCTCACATGGTATCAGAGCTGGTCCATGTCTCACATGGTATCAGAGCCATTGGGGCTTCATTGATTCGTCTTGAAGAGGCATTATTGTGACGTCAAGAGGTAGATCTGAGGAGTAGCATCTTTTGGAGGCGTCCTAGACCAGATCCGACCTCGTCATTGCGTTCAAAAGGCTGTTTCCATGAATTTTGGTTATAAAGTCGGCCTATTTTGGTGAGAAAATTTTTTTTCGCCAATTTTGCTATTATTGTACAGATTTCGAAATTTTTTATTAATTTTTCGTAATTTTTTTTTTTAATTTTCTGAAAAATTTTCGAAAAAAAAAAATTCATTAAAAATTTCGAAAAAAAAAAGCGATAAAAAATAAAATAAAATTAAAAAAAAAAAAAGCAAAAAGTGTTTTTTGGGGGTCCGCAGACCCCCCCCGCTGTACGTGTGTTGCAGGCATCGCCCGCCGTCGAGACCCTCCGCCGCCGCCCGCAGGTCCCCACTAGTCCCCCCAGCGCCCAGGTTCACCACTGCCCGCTGCCGAGCAAACCACCGCTCACTGCCGGCCCTGTCTGTCGGCCGTTTCCCTCCGCACGCAGCCGCCACCTCCGTCGGCCGGTCACCTCTCTCGTCGGCTGCCTCGGCTCCCGGCCCGCCGCCGACCCCTCGGATTCGGCCGCTCACTCCGTCGGCGACCACCTAAACAGGCGGCCCTGCGTCCGCCACGTGGCAGGCGGCCACTGGCCCGCAGTCGACTTCCGTACGCCACGTCACTTGCGCCACACAGTCCGTCCGTACGCCACTGTACAGTGCCACGTCAGCATCCGTACCGCACAGTCACCTGCCCAATCAGCAGTCCGTACAATACGGATGCCTAGTCAACAGGGAGACGAATTTTTCGCGACGGTCATACGACCGTCAAATTTAACCCCGCAGTTTGCTGACGTCATCATTAAATTTTTTTTTTGCAGGCTCCTCTCATTGAGCTTTTTGATTTTGCAGTTCAACTTCAAATGGCCATAACTTGCTCATTTTTGCTCCTTTTTGGGTGCAATTTTTTTTTGAAATGGGCTAGAATTTCGTGTACTTTCACGTGGTGGAATTATTTTCTGATTTTGATGGATAGTTTTTTCAGAATTCTCAGTTTTTGGTGACTGTACCTGTCCAATCCTCGTTTCTGCAACTTCCAGGTCTCCGTTCGGGCTCATACGAACTCCTTTTCATGTGTCATTTTTTTTGAAAGTGCGTTATTTTTTGTCTACTCTCAGAATATGCTATTAGTTTGCAACAATTGTGGGTAGAAATTGTACTTTCATCATATGGTCTTATTTGGCCAATTTGGCATTTGTATTGCATAGATCTATCTTCTGATCTTTTGCTTTGTAGTTTTCAACCTATTGGGGCAGTTGTAAAACAAAATCAGAAGTCCACCTTGCCATTGTTTGCAAGTGGCCTATTGTACACGCACTACATATAAAGTGCCAAAATCATCATTTTTGGGGGGGGTACTTTGATTGAGTGAATTTGGGGGGGGTGTCTCTTGTGCTTTTGTGCTCTTGTGTTCCTTCCTTTTTGCTGCTATGGATTCTTCTAAGTTTCCTCTCTTAACTCCTCATAATTATGCTACTTGGAAAATTGATGCATGGAGTAAACTTATGGAAAAATGACTCACTCATTACATTGTTGGAACTATTGTTGCTCCCGCTGATCCTAAGGTTGATCCAGTTGGTCACTTGGATTGGCTCACTAAAAATATCATGGCAATTGGTACCTTAAGAAAGTATGTATCAAAGGATCTCATTTTTCATATTGAGAAGTGTACTCTAATCAAGGATGCTTGGCAAAAGTTTCAAGACTTGTATGGTCAAGTTGATGAGATTAGGGGATATCAAATTGATAGTGATCTCACCATGTTAGATCCCAAGAACTTTGATACTATACAAGATTATGTCACTAAGGCAAATGAGTTGAGGGCACAACTCAAATATTGTGGCATTGATAAGAAGGATACTCAATTGATATTCAATTTGATAGGCAAGCTTCCATAAGAATATGCAGCATTTGTTTCTAGTTTCCAAACCCATAGAATGACAATGGGTTCAAGCTACACAATGCCTACATTTGATGCTTTCAATGAAATGTTGATGATGGAACAAACTAAGTTGATAAACATGGGCATTCTTAAGGCTTCTAAATCTCAAGCATTAGTGGCAAATGAAGGGAACAAAGGAAATCAAGGAAAGGACAACTCAAACAAGAAGAAATGGCAATCAAAGCCTAAGGAAAAAGCACCATCTTCCCCACAACAAGGAGATTCATCCTCTTCCAAGAGAGATAATTCACCAAAGAGGGAGAGACCTACTTATGCTTATTGTAAAAAGATTGGTTATGAGGAGCATCGTTGCCATTCTAAGAAGATTGATGAGCTCACACATATCATAAAAAAGCATAACATTGATTTGCCTAAAGTCTACAAGAAGGATGATTCATCAACTTCCACTTCCTCACATTCAAAAGGAAAAGGGCAAGCATTCATGGCTTCTACAAGTGGGAAGACTCACTCTCTTGGAACAAGAAAAGGAAAAGCTCTATGTGCTACTATCAGTCATGATTCAGAGAGATGGCTTCTAGATTCAGGGGCTTCTCATCATATGGCATCTTCGCAGTCTATGTTCTCTACATTTGAGCCTTGCCCCATGCCACAGATTTTGATGGGCAATCATACATACATGGATGCGATTAGGAAAGGATCTATTGACATTGGGGATAACTCCTTCAATGATGTGTTGTGTGTACCCCACTTGACAAACAATCTCCTTTCTATCTATCAAATCACACATGGCGCAACTAAGAGAGTTGTGGAGTTCACACCTGACTCAGTTTTCATTAGAGACTTGGAGACTAGAGCTATCATTGCGACTGGGGTGGTTGATCATGCATCTCGGTTATACTCCTTTTCAGATTTTGTTGATGATGATGATTTCACATTTGATGATTCTACACATGATGATCACACTTCTTGTGATGGTTCAGATTTTGAGGAGAACTTTGGGCACTTGAACATGGGGATTCTCACATGTGACCCCATTCTTGAGCCTTGTATTTCATCTCCTCCTATTGATATCACATCACCTATTGCACCTGATGATGCAGATAGTGCAACAGTTTTGCCTTCATGTGATTCAGTGTAGCAAGATATTCATTGTCTTCCAGCTTCAGATTCGTGGGATGATTACTTGACAGACATTGCAGGTTTATTTATGGAATCCTACATTGCAGATTTGGGAGACATCATTGATGACATTCATCTTCTCTTTGATGAAGGTGATCCTTCTTCGACTGTTGCGAGGGAACACTCTGACCCTCTTGTTCATTCTCTACACGATCATTCTTTCGAGGTTGACATGATTGTGGACACTTATGTACAGCAGTTGGAGGAGGTCTCTTTATTTTTCGAGGAGACATGTGAGTCTTTGGGACATGTTCTACATCCATCTCCACTAGATCTTGGAGTGCCTTTTTCAGCAGCGTGGCACAGTTTACCACCTTTGGAGGGGGTATCTTTTAGCATCGACATGGGGACACTTGAGCAGTTTTCAGAGATTCCTTTCATCATGAGTTTTCTTCATACATCTTCCCTTCATGATTGGGGAGACTTCATGGATACACCTTTGGTTTTGTTTCTTCCTAAGGGGAGGAATGTTGTTCGACGTTCATGGAGTAGTTTCTTCATACATCGAGCATCTATCATTGGTGCAGATTCCACATTGAGGGTGGGCTTCCTAGCTTCTCTTCTTCTCTCATATGGGGGGGACTTTTTCCTCACATGGGGTTTTGTCCTTCACATTCTTCTATGAGAGTTCTCTTGTATGTTTTTCATTTCTCTTTTGGGGGAGGGTTTTTTCCCATTGGGTTTTTCTCTCTTTCCCCACTTTGTGAGAGTTTTCATTGCATTGGTTTGCATGCATTTGCATTTGTACATGGGTACCTAACATGGCCTCGTAGCCGGGACCCATCTTGCATTGCTTAGTTGCATTGTTGACTTAAGTGCATTCCCCTAAGTTGCACTTAAGGGGGGGTGTTGGTGTAAATAATTATTCATCTTGGATATTATTACACTTACTTAAGTTTACTTAGGAAATGCATTTCATAGTAGTTTGGGTATGAGACACTTGGGTGTTTGTGCCACATTGGGATAGTGTGTGTAGGAGAAATTCCACCTTTTATGGTGTTGATCTTGTTGTTACACTCCGCATTCAGTGGGTGATCCACCTCATGTGGACTATTATATTATTTCTCCTACCTACCCACACCTATTTCCTACTACCCTTGTTTCTTATTGAGCCACATGTCATGTTTGTGTGCTCACATATCTCTAGCCTTGCCTATATAAGCAAGCTCATCTACATTGTATGTAATTCGGATATTATTGATCATTTTCTATTGATGAGAATACAATTTATTCTTGTCCTATATTGTGTTTCTATTTTGTACATTTCATTGAGCTCTTGATCTTGACAAAATCTCACAGGATGTGATCAAACATAGCAATTTTTTATGCATGAGTCTCCAATGTGATTTTTAAAATAGTGTGCATCAAAACCATTGACTTATTTGAAGAATATTGAAATAGTGATCATCCATTTATTCCAAGTGAGATTTGCTTCTTAGGGTTTATCAACAAACTCTAACCCAAATAATTGCCATCAACATTGCTCTTAATTATTAATTTGCTAATATATGTACAAAAACAAGTGCATAGCAAACATTTAGATGTTAACATCATCCAAGCATGGGAGAGATGCAACCATAAGTATTGTAAACATTACTTACTACAACTTAGAGAGATTGAAATCTATAACATATTCCTTTTGTTGCAAGCCCTTTTCAGTAAGGCACACTTTTATCAAGAGTTTGCCATTAAAACTAATGTTGTTTTGATTTTACCAATCTATGGTAAATGCTTGAAATCATAGATATGGTGAAAATATATAGCACATCATCATGTTTAAACACATAATTGCAATTCATGTGTTTGAAAATTCTTTTTATTTTGTTGTTATAAGAGACTACAATCCTATTGAAATTCACAATTATCTAATTCACATGTTTTATAAATTCATCAAATATAACACTTACGCACTACCTTAGTTACACACAACACTTAAACCATCAAATAGTACCAAGTGCTTATAAAAGGCACTCTTTTCACTAAAAATAATGCATGTTTTTTGGGCATGCCTAAAGACTACATATGCCACTTAAATTCCCTAGTTCTTCTTATATGGCTCACAATCTATTTGGGCATGTGCGTAAGACAACTTTGTTACACTCTCTTAAACTTAGGTGGAGGTTTCTAATGGTCAGGCCATCATGAGTGGGCACTTTCACTTTTGGCATGTTTTAAAGTGTTGGACAAAAAGTCTAATGGGCAAATCCACTACAAAAGTGTGCTTTAGTCATGTCTTCAGAATTTTCATCACTTGATACCATCTTTCCTTTTAGTAGAATTATTATATCATGTTACCACCTCGCAAACATGTTGAGCTTTTAAATGCACACCATTTTTTCCTTACACATTGAGAAGAAATTTATGGCACTTAAATTAGAATGAGATGATAGAGAGAAGACACATTGTTTGGGTAAAACTTTCAGATGTTTTTTTTCTATTTTTTTTTTCAATTAGAATTTATGTTCATTTATATCATTTTTATTCACGAGAAAAACTTGTATCTATTTATGTCAAGTAGAGTTTTCATTCTATGTTGCTAGTTTTCATGACTTATGTGGATCTTCATGTTATCCATGCTATGATAGAATCTTAAAGCACCTTGCCACTTTTATGATATCATTAAGCAAATAATAATCCACTTAATCAAGGTTTCAAATGTTAGGCAAATAATACATACATAATCGAGCCATAATTGACATGTGCCAGGGTCTTGTTAGCCACTTCATTATGAGCTTGGTAGAAGATTAAAGTTGCTTGTCACTTTGCATTTGAATGTACCTCAAACTTTTACATGCAAAACTTGAAACAAAATGAAAGAAAAGATTGATATAACATACATACCACCTATTTTTCTTCATCAATGCAGTTTATATCCTATTACAACCTTTATCAACATGCAGTAGTAGTTAGTAGTAGTTAGTTTGAAGAGTAAAACTTTAACTTGTATGCCATTGGAAGAATACTAAAACATTGGTTACCATGAGACCTTACTGAATCAATCTTTCCATGCGAGAAATGCTTCTTGAAGTTTATTAGCAAATCATAACCCAACAACATTGCCATCAACTAGTTAATTTTTGCTCATTCTTTTTCTTTTTCTTACCTTTTTTTCTTTCTTCTTCCTTCTATCCCATTTTCTATCACCTTCCCATATTTATTTTTATATTCCTTTTTTCATTCTCTGCATTTTTATTTTATTTAATTTTTTCACTTATTTTGTCTCAATTTTTTAATCTTTTTTATTTTAATTTTTTCTTTATTCTTTTTTAATTTTTCCTTTTTTTTTTCTAATTATATTCTTTCCTATTTATATTTGTCTTCCTTTTTTTTTCATTTATTCTTTTTCTTTTTGTCTATTATTTTTCTTTTGTATTTATTTCCAATCCTTTTCCTTTTCTATATTTATTTTTCCAACCATTTCATTTTTCTTTTTCTTTTTTATTATCTTTGTCTTTGGCTTCTTTTTTTTTCTTATTTATTTTTTATTTATATATAGGTTTAATTATTTATGATCTCTTCATTAGATACCATTAGATTCTTAGTTTTTTTAATAGATAATTTCTCTTATTTAGTTTATTTCTTTTATTTAGTTATTTTCTTTTTATAGTATTTGGTTTTATTTATTTTGTTATTTATTTATTTATTTATTGTCAATAAATAACTGGTAAGGGCCATCTCCCATTATATTGATCGCTATTTATTTTATATTTTTTAGTATTTTTAATAAATATTTCTTTTATTAATTTCATCATTTTTTATTTTTCATTTGTTTTTTCTTTCTTCTTAACTTAGTTTATTTTTTAGATTTTTTATTTTTTCTTCGTTCTAGATATTTGTACTTGATATATATATTTATGCAATCTTATCGTTTATATACTATCAATTTCATGTGTACGTGTGTACACACACATATACATATACATATACATATACATAATGTATGTATGTACACACACATATACATGTATATATATGTGTATATACATGTTTATGTGTGTGTGTAGACACACACACACATAATTTTTATTTTAGTCTTGTTGGTTGAAAATTTTGTAAACTAGGGAACTTCACAAAATTGTGGTTTCAGTCATAATATGTGCAATTAAATCTCTCCTAGTTATAAGGGAAGGCTCCTCCTTTGATTACTACTCTCTACTTAAAACAAAACTCTAACTATGAATCCTAATCTAAACTTGGGTGATACATCATCTTATTCTCTTTTTAGAATAGATGTTATTCTTTTCTCTTTTTTTAGAAAAGAAGTTACAATTAAGAGCAATGCTAATTTAAAAAACTTCTAAATTACTATGGAATAACTCAAAGTACACTAATGAAATATACAAATAACAAGAAACAAAGTTTCCATGAAACACGGGGGCTTCACTTAGTGAACTTGGGTTATAGCACGTGCGTTCATGGCGTACTAAAGAATCCCCCTATTTTCAAAAAATATTGTCTTAAACCTTTTTTTTGTTACCCACTCCCAATACACAACTCAAATTAAAAGCTCTCCTCTTTTCACCAAATATTGTATTTTTCATAGCTCGTATTAAAAACCCTCCTATTTTAACCGATAGGCAATATATTGTACCCTCATTTTTGGAATATTAAACCCTCCAATATGAATGCACGTGATATAATATTACCTAGCCAGTGAAACCCCCGTGCCATGAAAGCACAAAGTCCTCTGTTGCTTCCTCAAGATGATAAAATAGTACTTGAGCTCAAAGTCTCCAAAACACCATAGTCCTATCAACCTTTAACTGATAACTTCTGTAACCCAAAAATGAACTTTCCAAGATAACAAGGCAACACAAAAAGTATTTGAATTGATACCTATTTACAACTTAATAAATTTCCACTTAAGATAACAAAGTAAAGCTCAAAGTCTTTAAATGGTTATCTACGTACCAATTCTACCTTACAAATGCCACAATTTAACATAAAGTTTACAAAATGAGATTTGTTTTACTCTTTAATAATACTATCCACAATGCTTTTACTCAATCAAAAATAAGATTTTACAATAAGAATGACGTAAGAACACTCTCACCATAAACCACAATGAATCCAAGACAAAGTCTAAATGCCAAAGATGTCTTCTTATTTGATCAAGTTTGTAAAATAACAATATGAACTCAAAGTTTCACTTTGCTCTTCACTTCGACAAAGTTTCGTTGCATAAAATTAAAGATACTAATTACAATAAGCACCCTCATGTATATAGGAGAGGGACAAAGAGCTAATCTAGGAAAGCTACAACAAACTATGACTAAGTAAAAAATAAGTCCTACTTGACTTAGAACTTGTGCATATGCTAGATGCAAAAATATAAATAAAAAAGGACACTTGAAGTGTTGAATACTAACTACAAAAATGTACCTACAACTTTTGAATTGTAAAACTACTAAGCGTTATGATCTTGTTTCATGAATTCTTTAAATTTTTGTAGGGAAATCTTCATTTGTTCCTCATCGGGTCCTTGAGTATGACTTGTGATAACTTTGAATCGAGTGATAGAATCTCCAAGGACAACATAACATTTTGTGTGCTTCTTCAGAAGGGAAGCCAAGTTGTCCAGATTAACTTGAATATCTATGAATTTGTCAATCAAAGATATTGAGAAAATTTCTTTATCAACCTTCTATCCAATGAGTAAGCTGAATTCTTTGATAACATCATCTTTATGAAGAGGATTTTGATTCTCATTAAGGAATGCACAAGGAAGTTCTGATACTTTTTCAATGATTTCCTTCCCTTTGTCATTACATTCTTTTTTGGGCCTTTCATATGTCCCTGATATCAATTCTAAAGTGTTCATTTGATGTTCTAATGCTTCCCTTTCTTTAGTATGCATGTCCATTGAAGAGAGTACTTCATTATCAACTAGAACATCCAACTGAAAATCTTCTAACTTCAACCATGAGCTGAAGTCTTTCTCTTGTGTCTCGAATTCTTGTGAGGGTAGATCCAATGTTTTATCTGCTTCAAACTTAACACCCTCTAAATCGTTGATCAATATAATTGTAGAGCATAGAAGATGTGTTCCTTGACTCAACATTCTGTCCATCCATTCACCTAGTGGTCTCCCTCGTGAAGTGACATGCTCAACCTATTTGATGACTTCCTCATCAATTGATAAAGTAACTGGCTCAATTACCTCTAAAGAATTTGTTATCTTAATCAATATAGAGGTGAGTTGTTCCACTTGTTTCTTAAGTTTATCCTTCTTTACCTTTTCTTCATTGTACCTTTCCACAAGATTATCAAAAGATGCCTAAGCATCTTCCACAATTCCCTCATGAGTTTGATTGCCCAATTCAATTATGTTAATGACACAATGTGTAGGTTTAATCTTGTCAATATCTGTGTCTGGAGGAGGCATTGCAAGTTCAACATACTTGTTCTTTGATTTATCCACTTTAACCCTAGACAAAGTCTTAGCCTTCTTTGCAACCTTGGGCTTGATAGGAACCTACTAGCTGAAGTCAAAGTCATCTGGGGAGATGGCTTGTTTCTTTCTCTTGGGAGTATTAGAGACCTTTGGGATCCAAGAACACTGAGAGGTGGGGGGGGTGGGGGGTGAATTAGTGTTATGCCGGTTTTAATATTTTTAGCCTTACTATCAAATCCACTTATCAACCAGTATGCATAAAAGAAAGTAACATCAATTAATAGCAATGCAACCACAAAAATCAACACCATAACACAAATATTTATACATGGAAAACCTCAAAGAGGAAAAACCACGGTGGGATTTGTGACCCACAATATCTATCCACTGACCAAATGAATAAATATTACAAGAGGGGCCTGGACATGAAGGAAGGCACACTGCCTAGAGCACACTGCTCATCACAAAGGATCCTCACTGACTACATATATGAAATACTAAATTACAAACAAAATCTGAACTCTGAATGTGCATTTGACATGTTGGATGAGTTCCAGTTTATGCATTGTCTGTACCGGTTTATACTGTAACCTCCCTTACCGGTAACTTAGATTTCTCTCCAATCCTCTAGACAACTAACCAAGACTGACTACAGATCTTTAAATTTGCATTTTGTCGATCAAGATCTCGCTCGCATAACATCACATAACCTATCGCATCTCTGTATATCCAAAATGACCTAACCGGACTGACTTTTATACTCATTTTCATGTATACACATAAATGCCTTATGTTGGCTTACAATCTTATTTCAAAAGATATGAGACATGTCGGCCTAGACAAAATATAAACATAAAACTATATGACCATTGCCGCTTCCACGTTTGCTGGATCAATCTCCTATGTCGGCCTTAGAATACCGGTTCCAAGTTTGCTGGTTACATGCCTACCGATATGAATGCCAGTTACCTTGATTGCTGGATCTTCCATGAAGTGTGTTGCCATCAATGACAACACCTAGAAGTCGGATGAGTGTCAATTGCCAACAATCTCCCCCTTTGGCATTGATGACAACACTCATGTGAAAAATGGATCGATGAAGTGTTGTACCAATTCCTATCCAAAATCTGATCACCCAAAGATGGTCTCAGAATGCTTCTCCTCCTGAGCTATACATTACTTCTTATGTCCCTTAACATTTTTCACATCCAACCTCTCCCCCTTTGACAACAATGCCAAAGGCCGGGGCAAAAAAAATAAGAAATGAATGAAATTATGTACAAATCAAAATTGTGATTACTGGATCTAGATGTATTTGAAAATATCCAGATAAGCACCCTTCAAAAATGCTAAATAAGTATCCCGACCGGTCTTTAAAGTTCCCAAAATTGATACAAACCTGTTCAGAATGTAAGTGTGCAATTATTCCTCTGTTAGGGTTTTCAGTGAGGGCATATTCATCTGTTCCATACATTCCCGCTTATGAAGTCACAAAGTATTAGGCTAGGGACTGACCAAACCTCTTAATTCTTTGTCCCATCGGATTAACTTGTCCTTTTCTTTCTCCAAGGCTGAAATTTTTGACTCTAAAAGCAAAATCTGACCATCAACAGAGCTGGTCAATGATTCAGTAACATCAAAACTGACTACAAGTTGTTCCAACTTGTCCTTATCCGCCTTATTTTTATTATCCAGGTCTGCTGTTAGTTTGGTTGTGTTAGTGCAAGACTGATATATACAACTACATTGGTGAAGTGCTTCATCAATCCTTGTAATTACTTCTATCAACTTAGCTTTGTCTGATGTAATTATATTATCACAGGTGACCTTCCTAGCTACATTATATCTTTCCACCAACTATCGGTTTGACACTTGTTGAAGAGTTTTGTACTCCTTTGCAATGTGCTCAGTCAAACCTTTCAACTTACCAGAGGGACTTGCAACCTCATCTATCTTGCATTCTGGTGCAAGTTGCTGCAAAATTGGAATTACCTGCTCAATAACCTTCTTATCCTCCGATCCTTCTTTCTTCAATTTCTGAGCTACAATAAACATTAATTCAAAACTACTCAACTGCTCAATATTCTTTTTCCTAAAATGACCAAAATCTTCTTGACCGGATGAGTCAATTGCCAACAATGAGGGACCAATAGCTGGTGAAGGTGTTGGTACCCTGACTTCAGTTTGTTCAACATGTTCTTTCTCCTCTTCCTTTTGTTCTAATTTATCCTTTACCTTCTCCTCAGCACCGACGGCTTCACCACTTGGTGCAGTTATTTCTGCTGCCTCTACCTCATAAATTTCAATTGTATCAACATCAATTACCAGAGGAGGATTGTCCCTAATGTTATCTACCGGTTTATTGATGTCTACATCATGTATAGGTGTTATTGCCGGAGGAATGTCTTCAGTCATTTTCTATTCCAGAACCTGTGGATCTTCACCTAGTATACCTTTACCCTTAGCATCAACCGAGATGTCTGGAATGTCAGACTTAGGAGGTGTATCCAGTGATGTAAAGAAATCTGGTTTATCAACAAAGAATTTAACCCATGCCTCGTGGGTTTCCTTGACTATTTCATTCACTCTTCCCACCATAAGACTTATATGCCTGTGTCTACTCCGGAAAATTGTTTTATTAGCAAAATCTAGACACTGCTGCATAAATTCCTAAACCTTTATATGTTTATCTTCCTCAATAGTAGATAATCTCCTAGCATCTAACTTATTATATAAATCTGCTGGTATTTGCTTCTCAAACTCAAGCAAAGCTTTCTTATATATATCTAAATAAAACAAAACTGCTTCTTCTATCTCCTTTTGTTCTTTATCATCCATATTGACATAGTAATGTTCTATATTACTCAAAATACCATCCCTTGTAATTTGATCAATTAATTCAGCAACAGAAAGAGGACCAATAACCTTAATACTTTTGTCTGATTCAAGAGATGTATCTAGATCTGATTTCTTCTTCTCCTTGACCAGTTTTATTTTCTTAGTAGGCTTCCTCTCCTTCAAAATGTTCTTTTGAGCTCCCAGAGGAGTGACTTTGGCTTTCTGTAGCTTCCCTTCTTCGAGCTTCTTCCTCTGAATTCTCATGTAGATCTTAGTAATCTTCGAGGGTTCTTCCTCAGTCTCAGAACTGGATGCAACAGGGGCAATGAAGGTCTTCAATTTTTCCCTCTTCATTATACCCTTTCCGGTCCCTGATGCCAAAGAAGCCTGTAGTGCTGCCAAAGGAGATGTCTCTGCTAAACCAATGATTTTTTTAATCTCAGAGGACATCTTCTGGACAACTTGTCCAACCTTCTATATTTGTCCTTCCCTTTTCTTCTTGCTGAAACCTATTTGCACTTCTGATTCCTTCTGCTGTGCAGTTCCAAAAGTTTTCTCCTTCTCATCAACTGGGGCATCTATAAGCATCTTGGCATATAGGTCCAAGATATGTGCATCAACCTCATAGCCCATTGCAGTAACCTATATTGTTCTAGGCTGCACTGCTTCCATTAAAGTTTCATCATTTTTGACCATGAAGCATATATCGATAAAGTATTTATCAACTATATACTTAGGAATACTTTCCCTATGCTTCATTGCTTTCTGGAATGCTTTGAAATAACCTCACATAATGGAGTCTATGTCCGGTCCCGAATTCCTCAAGGCATCCTTAATTTGTTTTCCCACTGGTATATTAAAGGCTCATTGCCTCTTACTAGATCCCGATATCTCTTTTAGAAAGAAAAGCATTGAACAGACAATGAGGTTTCCATACCGGAATGTACCTTTCTTTTCTCCCTTAGTCTTTCCCAAATTCAAAATCAATTCATCGCACATCCATTGACATAGATCATATTTCTCATTTTTTCGACCATATTGTGTGCACAGTAGATACATGAACTAGAAATGGAGTTCAACCAGTTGGATTATGTTACCTTGTATCCGATCACCATGCTTGCAAATTAAACATCTTTGTCCCTGATGGTGCTAATTCACATTGATCGGTTGTCAAAGGTGGCACCGGTTAGCTTGTTCACTTAGTTGTTCAAAATCTTCCTCTTGCCCAGTGTCTATCCGACGTGGGGTAAACCGGTGATAGCACAAATCGCCTCCTTGGTGATTTTGTAGGGCCGGTCAAGCCACATGAACTTGCCATGGACTTGACTCAGCATGTACTGAATCATCTCATCCTCGAACTCGGGCATCTTCAGAATATTGGTGAAACCCCGATCCTTCAAAATTTAAAATTCTGGTTTGATCAACCCATCCTTGTTCAACAAAGTGGACATGTACATTGACTTAATCTTCGGTGATCCCATATTATCCAAAGTACAGTGAATATAGGCTCTCACATCTTCCACATAGAGAACTTCGTCAAGGACCCTGGAAAATGGGCCGATTGAATCATCAAACTTTGCAATTTGGGGGCATTGCTTGAATTCTGGATGTGGATGATCCTTAATGTCCACCACAACAGGGGTAGTCACATCTATTGGAGCGGGAGTAGATCCAGAAGCCATTTTAATTTCATAGAAAATCCGCTTTGAAAATACTGGAAATTGCTAGAAAATGCTCTTAATCACCTTTGATCGCCTTGAATTCGCTCTGCTTCGCTCTGCTTCGCTCTGAGTGCTTTGAGATCAGAATGAAGCAACTTTTCCCTTTTATTCTGCAAAACACTAATTTCTTATTGACATTAATGCATGCCGACATATCATACTGGATTCAAAATCCATTATCTCAGCGCCGGTTATCCTTCAGATTGACTTCTCCAAGATCTGAAACAAGCTTTTAGACCACTACCAAGGGTAATGCAGGATCTGTTATTAATTTGCCTCCCCCTAAGACTAATGCCTTAGTTACCAGATGAGTTTCCTACCGGTGTAGGAACATTCTGCTCTGCCGGTTGAGTAACCGGTGAATTTGCCTCTGCTGATTTATCTTCAAACTTCCTAACCCACTGTTTAGCATGAGCTTGCTGGATTTCATCAACCTTTTTCTTTCCCTTCTCATTGGATGTGTCATTCCTTTCCGATGTATTCTTGCTTCTACAATATTTGGCAATGTGTCCTATTTTGTTGCATGCATAGCAAGTAACATCGTTCTTCTGAATTGCCTTGTCATATCCTTGATCATTCCTTGACTTACATTGACTAGCCATATGTCCAAAATTTCCACATGCATGACATCTCACTTTCATTCTACAACCTTTTGTCCTATGACCATACTTTTTACAATTTGAACACTGACCAAGAACTAAATTATTATTCTGCTTTGCTCTATTTTTGCATTGACTTGCTCTATGACCAAACTTATTGCAAACAAAGCATCTACCATTAAATTTATGTGCATTGGGTTGTCCTACTGGCGATTTTTGATTCTAGTTGATCTTCTAACCAGATGTGTCATCCTGATTAGCAGTACCAGAGCTTTCTCCATGCTCGAATCCAAGACCTCTAGTGTCTCCAGTGTCTTTTTGATCCTTCAATAATTCATCAAGCTTTGCAAAACTGGCCTTAAAATTTTCTTTGTATTCATTTGCAACATCTAGATCTCCTCTTAGGATTGTTATCATTCTTTCCAACTCTTTCTCATTGTTCTGTGATTGCACCAATTCATTTCTCAACACATCGTTCTCATGTGCCAACCTAATGCATTCCTCAAATCTGTCTTTCAGAGATATAGCAAGATTTTATTCATTCTTGTTTCGGTCTTCAATCTCCTTGGATATCTTCATGGTCACGACTTGCATTTCTTTCTTCATGACACCATTCTCCTGACTCAGCTTCTGACATAATTCCTTAAGGGCATTATTCTCTTCATCATCCGAACTTTCTAAGAGTTCCTTCCTTTTATCTTGAGCAGATGATAACCTCTCCTGTAGGGTAAGGATGAATTCCTTTGCAAAGTTCAACTCATCTTGCAGCTTCAAGTTCTTCAACTTTTTAGCATCATAGTGTTCAAGTGCTACTTCAAGTTCCTTCTCTATACTCATCTCCATGGATTCCGGATCTTCCTCAAGATGTAAGACTTATTTTGAGGAACCAGGCTCTGATACCAATTGTTGGGATCCAAGAACACTGAGAGGGGGCGGGGGGGGGGGGTGAATCAGTGTTCTGCCGGTTACAATATTTTTAGCCTTATTATCAAATCCACTTATTAATCGATATGCATAAAAGAAATTAACATCAAGTAATAGCAATGCAACCACAATAATCAACACCATAACACAAAGATTTATACGTGGAAAACCTCAAAGAGGAAAAACCACGGTGGGATTGGTGACCCACAATATCTATACACTGGCCAAATGAATACATATTACAAGAGGGGCCTGCACATGCAGGAAGACACACTGCCTAGAGCACACTACTCATCACAAAGGAGCCTAACTGACTACAGATATGAAATATTGAATTACAAACAAAATCTAAACTCTGAATGTGCATCTGACATGCTAGATGAGTTCCGGTTTATGCACTGTCTGTACCAGTTTATACTGTAACCTCCCTTACCGGTAACTTAGATTTCTCTCCAATCCTCCACAAATAACCAAGACCTACTACAGATCTTTACATTCGTATTATGTCGATCAAGATCTCGCTCGCATAACATCACATAACCTATCGCATCTTTATATATCCAAAATGACCTAACCAGACTGAATTTTATACCCATTTACATGTATAAACATAAATGCCTTATGTCGGCTTACAATAATATTTCAAAAGATATGGGACATGTCGGCCTAGACAAAATATAAACATAAAACTATATGACCGTTGCCACTTCCACATTTGTCGGATCAATCTCCTATGTCGGCCTTAGAATACCGGTTCCAAGTTTGCCAGTTACATGCCTGTCGGTTCCCTGAATGCCTGTGATATGAATGTCGGTTACCTTGATTTCCAGATCTTCCATAAAGTGTGTTGATGACAACACCTAGAACCCGAATGAGTGTCAATTGCCAACAAGATCAACCAAGGTGGTAAAGGTGTGTCATTTTCAACTCTTGTGATCAATACCTAAGATGAAAGTTCTTGCCTTTGTAGATTGGTAGTCACAATGGGAGGAGTAGAAGTCACAATTGTAGGTGGGTTTTATATAACTAAAACTTAGGGTACAAGTTCAGTATCTGATACAAACTTATCAAAATCTTCTAGCATAGAGGAAGAAAATTTTGACAAATTTGGGAGAAACATATTTTCAATATTGTCCTATGGAGTGTCCAAGGTTGACTCACTGGTTGTTGTAGAAGGAATAGTATGGAATAGTACACAAGAGCATATATGCATAGGAAATAGTGGAACCAAAAGGAATAGGATTAGAAATAGGAACTTGAGGAGGAAAACTACCTAGAGCATCATGAGATGTATGAGGAGCGTATTCTTGTGTCCTTTCGGATTGGGAAGTATTAGGAATTTCAAGCAATCCTTCCTCATCATTACTCTTCTTGTTCTTTTTCTAGTTGTTGTTGTTGTAGCTCCTCTTCAAGAAATTGTTCCTCAACTCCTGTCTGAGTATCTTGAACCGATGATTCCCTTTTTCCAACAATAAACTTGAATTTAGGAGCCTTTTGGGTATCTATATCTTGCCTATTCTTAGTCCTCAATTCATAAGTCTTTCCCATTGGTCTTGCAGTGTCATCTTCTGATCTTGTTTGGAATGGCTTCAATTTAATTCTTTTTTGCGTTAACCAAACATTAGTATTGACTAGAATATTCTAGAACTTGACCCTTGTTGAAGTCATTTCCTTTTGCGACCATTGGATGAGAGGGAGTGGTGAACCAACAATCTTATTCTTTCCATAGACTGGGTCCAAAATGTTTCCATCATCTTCAAGATCCTCAAGAATGTCAACAAGATTTAGGTTCTTAATTTGTTCCACAGTGAGATGACAATAATCAAGTTTTCTGATATTTTCCTTTATTTTACAGTCTATCTAGATATCTTTTACATGGTGAACATGAGTATAGCTTTTCTTTAACTTTTTCTTCATGCCCCTGTAGTCGAAATATTTCCTATCCTTGAAAAGCTTCATTGTAACCCTTGTCATTTCATCATCCATAACCCCAGCCTTTTAAATGTAATTGATTGAATATCTCCCAATAATGAGAGAAAACTTGAAACCAGGCTTGTGTGAACTTGACTGGCATTCATGTGCCACTACCATCTAATGAGCCAACTCCATGAACACAATTTTGTCTGATGGGTATGTAGCGAGCATGAAAGGCTCATCATCATAGCATTCTACTTTGAGGTGGGTGAAAGTGGGGAATTATAGGAACATACACCCATATTGATTCACTATATTTTAGGCTTCATCTGATACCCACTTCTTCTAGAGATCCTTATCAAACATGCACATGTAGTGATAAATGAAAGCATCATTCACTCTCTTGAAATGATGTAAACTATTCTTTAGAGTCAACTGAGAGTAATATTTATATACTAGATGTAGACGCTTAAATTAATTACCTTTTAATTAATTTAACATTACTACATAATTAATTAATATAATTATGTTAGCCTTTATTCTTCTCATTGTTAATTAAATTAAATTTAATTAATCATGTCACTATAGTCCAGATAATTGATTTATTTAATAAATCAATTATTCCCTATTTTTCTAAAGATCTAATTAATTATTTCTCCTAAATTCCCCTTAGTTAATTAATCTAAATTAATTAGCTAAATCAAGTGATTCCCACAAATCACTTTCCCTAAACCCTCATTAGCCTAATTAATTGGTGCAGGAGCACCTAAGGGTGAGAAAATACCCTTTTCAATTTTGGCATAAGGACTGGTTCAAGTCCATTAGGTTGTTTATAGGGAGCTTGGAGTGCATTTTTCTTTTCTTTTTGGAGTGCATGTTTTCGACGAGACTTACCTTGAAGACACCGCCAGCGTATGGAGTGCTACCATTGACCATTAGGAAACTACTGGTTTTACCCTATCTCGATGCCCCGATGAGTATGTATAAGACCAGAGTGGACCCATCGGCTATCGGCGAGACTGTTTTCTACCAACCCCGATAGCCCGATGAAGTCGCCAGCAGTTGGAGCAACTCAAAGTGTAACCATCGACTATCAGCGAAAGTGTTTTCCACCTACCCCGATGAGACGATGAAGTTGCCAACAGATTAAAGCGAGTGGAGTGAGTTCAGAGTGGAGTCATTGGCTATCGATATAACATGTTTGATGCTAACCCGATAACCCAATGGGAAAGCATACAGTTTGGAGCGAACAGAGTGAGTTCGGAGCACACCATTGGCTATCGGCCTAACATGTTTAGGACTACACAGATAACTCGATGGAACATCATGTTGTTGGGAGCGCACCATCGGCCATCGGCAAAAATGTTTTGATGATAACCCGATAACCTGATGGAAACCAATATGGAAGTGCGCAAAGTGTAAAATATCATCGAACATCGGAGTAAGTGTTTTGAGGCTACTCCGATGACCCGATAGAAAAACAAGTGAGTTGTAAACTGCCATCGGACATCGGTGTAAGTGTTTCGGTGATAACTCGATGACCCGATGAAAATAAAAAGACAGTTACAGCAGGAAACCAATTGTGTCAAGTTGAATCTCGTCGGTTAGTGATGTTTCAGGACATGTTGTAGAGGCTATAAAAGACCCAATGGGCATTTTGTAAGGAGGTTGGTAGGTGGAACAAAGAACATCTTTTGAATAACAATTTGAAGATCATTTTCTAGTATCTTTCTCAGAGTTCAATTTTTGTTTGAAAACTGTAAATAATGGCTTAAATCTTTAAATGCAATGTGTTAGAGTAGATGCTACTTTTCTGTGTTTTGTAAGTTTCAATTTTGAAGTCGTGCCAAACTCGGCTCTGTAAATAAGTTGTCATTCTATTTCTTGTTTTCTATTGGTGACAAGTAGGTATAACATGGATCTGTCTTGATTCTCCATCATGGGATCCACACGAGCATTGGAGGTTGTCAAGAAGAGCCAGTCATGTACAATAGTGTTTTATATACAACAGACTAGGGAATGGCATCGACCATTTCATTAGACTGGCCGTAGGCGAGCTTGATGATAGCCCGACTAGGTATCAATGACCAAAAGGAATCACTTGCAGGGTAGACAGGAGTCTAGGCTGTTAGCCTCAGACCAGGGGGAAGATGGGATCAATAGGAAGAAAGATCCAAGCATGAGGAGGAAAACAACTTAGCAGAAGTTGGAGGTATAATTGATGGTAGAGAAAACCCTGCAAGGTGGCTGGTGAGATCCGATGGATTAGTGAGTTGGTGGATTTACGAAAGTGAATTCACACAGACCAGAGTATCAAACCTCGGTAGTGAGGACCTAGAGAGGATTAGGGGAATAGTGAGAGGAGTATTCCCGAGTTAGGCTAGGAAGAAAGCCTTAGAGTGAGTCAAGCAGACTTAAGCAATCTAGGGTCCTCCCTATCAGATTGGTATCAGAGCAAGTTAAAGACTTGGGGTGAAGAGTGTCAGATTGATCTAGTACCAGAAGGAGTAAAGATGGGTGACCAATGCAGAGTTGGCTAAGTAGGTCGCTGACCAAGAAGATGAAAACTGATTGCTCAAGGAAAGGTTGGAGCAGTTGGAGCAAAAACTAGCTGTGGTGGAAGTCAAGACAACAAAAGTGAGTGGGAAGATAGACGAGAAGGGTAAAATGTTGGCAATAGAGGATGAAGTCTCTACCCCAGACCTTATTATTGATCAAGAACCATTCTTGAAGGCTTTGAAGGCAATGAGTGGAATATCTTTGGAAGGAGTACCATTGTTTAGCAGCAAGATGGAAGCAGAATTGGTAATGGAATGGATAGAGGGTATGGAAAATCATTTTTAGTGTGAAGGTGTGACTGAAGCCCAAAAGGTTAAAGTGGCTAAGTCAAGAATGAGGGGTGTTGTCGTTACTTGGTGGAAGTTTATACAAAATGAGAGATGAAGAGAAGGTAAGATCCCCATCTCTACTTGGAAAGGGATGGTAAGCAAAATCAGGGAGACTTATCTTCCTAAGGATTATGAAGTGCAATTGCATAGGAAAAGACAAAACCTAAGACAAGAGGATTTAGATTTAAATACCTACACTGAAGAGTTTCGGAAGTTGTGTCTATGGTCAAAAGTGATGGAGGATGAAACCATCAGAGTAGCAAGGTATCTTAACGGTATCAGATGGAACATACAAGAGGAATTAAGTTTGTTGAGTCCAAATACCGTTCACAAATGCTATCAGTTGGCCCTGAAAGTAGAAGAAAAGAATAAGAAGAAACATGAAAGCATTAGTAGAGGTAGAGGTAGAGGCCGAGATTCAAAAGGTTATAGGGGAAGCTATAGTGGCAGAGGAAGTGAAGTAAGATCACAAGGAGATTCAAAATTGATTGAGAAGACCAATGAATCCAGTGGAAGAGGAAATTATGGTAGAGGAAGAGGACATAACAACAACAAAAGAGGTAGATCTGGAAGTTCTGGTGGAGGTTCATACTTTGCAAACATGAAGTGTTACCATTGTAGTAATTTTGGTCATCCTGCCTATAGGTGTCCGGAGAAGGCATGCTCATCACATAAAGAGAAAATAATTAATTATGTGCAAGAGGATTCTAGTAGTGTGAAGTCTCCTAAAGTAAACCTTGACTCAGAGAATGCTGAGAATCTGATGGTTAGAAGGGTACTAATCAGGGAACCGGTTAAGGAAGAGCCAAAATAGAGGAGGTCTCTTTTCAGAGTAAAGTGCAAGATACTTTTTAAGGTGTGTAAAGTGATCATCGATCAAGATCAACAGACAATATCATCTCCGAAGAAGCAGTAAGTAAACTTGGGTTGAGTAGCATGCCACATAGTCATCCTTACAAGGCCACATGGTTGAATAAAGGACAACATGTGTTAGTAAATGAACAAGTATGGGTTGAATTTGCAATTGGGAAATATTCTAACATAATTTTATGTGATGTTCTACCCATGGACGTCTGTCATTTGTTACTAGGTAGACCGTGGCAATTTGATAGAAAAGCTATCCATGATGGTGAAAATAACTCTTATGCACTCACAAAGGGGTGACATACATGATTCAATCTTTGGTAGAGGATGAAGGAACCAAGACTAGTGGTCCTAATGTGTTGTTGGCTGGAGGAAAATAATTTTTGAGAGATCTCAAGAAAGGAGATGGAGAACATTATGCTCTCTTAGTGAAACCTAGTCAAGAAAAGAAGACTGAACAAGAAAGTTTACCTAAAGAGGTTCAACAGTTGTTAGAAAAGTTTAAGGACATTGTGAGTGATGGAACACCCGCAATGCTACCTCCTCCTAGAATAGTTAGTCACTAGATAGACTTTATTCTTAGAGCATCACTACCTAATAAGGTTGCATATAAGATGACTCCTGAAGAAAACAAAGTAGTGGCAAGACAAGTACAAGAGCTACTTGATCAAGGTCTAATAACGAAAATTATAAGCCCATGTGCTGTACCATTGGTGTTAGCAACCAAGAAAGGAGGTAAATGGAGGCTATGTACTGATTCTCGAGCAATAAACAAAATCACCATAAGATACAAATTTCGTATCCCTAGAATTGAGGATTTAATGGATTGTCTTGGAGAAGCAAAGTATTTTACTAAGCTGGATTTAAAGAGTGGATATCACCAGATCCAGATTAAAGAAGGGTATTGGTTGAAAATTTTGTACACTTAAGGAAATATACAAAATTGTGGTTTCAACAACAATGTGTGAGTAAAACTCTCCTAATTAAGGGAAGGCTCCCCCTATCTAACTACAACTTTAAAAATAAAATGGGATGGGACAACAATATTTCTTCTTCTTTCAAGAAAGACAATATCCTTTTCTCTTCACAGAAAAGGATAGAGATTTGATATAAACAACAGTAACCACTTTCAAAATGAAATGAGAGAAAGGAAATTAAGTTTCTTGAAATCTCAAAGACTTCCATCACTTCCTTCAGGACGGGACAACAATATCAAGCTCAAAGACTTGATTATGTGAAGTCCTATCTACCCTTTTCTATACTAAAGCTATCAAGAACAAATTATAACAGCTCAAATACTGGAATATCTTATTCTTTTCTACTGAAAACAATGGGAAGTAGTATAAGATCAAAGACTTACAACTCTTTCTCACAAAATCTACTCCTAGATTCTCCTTAGGACAAGTGAAAGTACAAAAACTTACAACTTCTCTCAACAAAATATTTATTTTAATCTATATTAACCTCAACTACTTGCAGCACAACGACTGCAAATCAGATGCGATTAAGCTCTTTAAGAAACACTTGCAAGAAAGATAATATAGAACACAAACTCAAGTATGTAGCACAAAGACTCAAAGCTTGAGTAATTTCCTTCTAATCCTTTCAATTCTTGAACTTACAAATGAAAGCTCAAAGACTTCTTTGCTATAAATTTGGCAGAGTTTTTGCTTGCTTTTCCAAAGATAAAAATTACAATAGACCCCTTAAGTATTTATAGAAGAGGAGCCTTGAGAAAAAGGTGGGAGGCTCCTAACTAACTTCAGAGATTCTCTCAACCACCAAGACTTATTCAATAACTAACTAAGACTTCAATAACAAAGACTTATTCCAACTACAATCATAATTGAACACAACTTGTAGTTGCCTTACATGTAATTACAAAAGTGCAAGTAATGAGTTAACTTGCATCTTACAAAAATGGTTTTTACATATAATTTGTCAAAAGAAAAACTACAACTAAAGATTACAAAAGTGGAAAAATACAACTAAGTGTTGAAAAAGACTTAAGTTGCAGCACGTGAAGACACAAATCATTCAAACTTCCGGATGATCATTTGTAGTTCATCGAGATCAGGTTCATGGGTGTTCTTGGCAAAAACCATGGTCTTCACAATGGTATCATGGAATCGAAGGAACGTAGAGCTGTTTTTCTCTAGGATAGTCTAGATTTCATGCAAAAAGATTTGGTATTTCATCAACATTTGAATTGAAGTGGCTGTGAACTGTTCGCTCCTCCATTCATTATGAATCCTCATCTGTAAATCAACAAGAACTTCTTCTTCTGGAATCAGCTCTCCATCCCGACTTAATATGTTGCAAGAGGCCTTTTCAAAATGAGAGACAATATCTCATAAAACTTCACCCCGTAATATCATTGTATCACCAATCTCCTCAATGAGGGATTTAAGAACAAGGGCCTTATTTTCCAGAAGCTCTTCAAATTCCAAGTACATGACCTTGGAAGAGATGATGGTATGCTCCTGTAGAATTCTCAACTGTTGTTGGGGCATGGTACGCCAGATTGTCAAACTATCTTCAACACTTTCCAGATTCTTTTTGAAAGTATCGGAAGTTTGATCCAGTTTCTCTTCAACGGTTTCCAACTTAGACATCATCTGAAAAATGTCTTTCATCACTTGTGCACATAGATCATGAAGTTGATCAACCCAGGAATCCAATGCTTGTACCTTCTAAGAAGCCCTTTCCACTCCATGAATTGATTCTTGGGAACTGGAAGAACCTATGGAGTTACTTCCTTCAGCAACGGGTTTTGTGATTTTATGAACATCTGCCACAAGTTGTCAGTTTTCCTCTTCTAGCTTGTTTTTATTTGCTAGAAGTTCATAACACCGCTGTACCAGTGAAGCTACAAAAAAATGAGCATCATGTTTAATCACCTCATGCGTTTTCTTACCCAATTCTATCCTTGTAACTTTGTAATCAGCAGGTGACATTTCTTCAAGTGGATTATCTGCAATGGGTTCAACAATCTCAGCTACCTTCATCTTGTTGCTATCAACAGTTACTCTGGAGATACTCTTGGTCTTTTTAGCAACCTTGGATCTGGACTGTTTTAGTTGCCGATAATCAAAGGCATCAGGTGAGATTTATTGCTTCTTCCTTTTTGGAGTAAAAGAACTAAGCCATGGAGGTAAAGCCATCAACTCTCCTTCAGTAGTAGCCATAGGCAAAGGAGAAGCAGTTTCTGTTTGGATAACCGTGGTCATCCTGGGAGGAATATTTGTTTGGATGGTGACCACGGTTTTCTTAGTAACCAATGAGCATGAAGATTGCCTCATGAATTCTTCAAAACCAGAAGTGGAGGTATCAATCTCTAACAGCTGGATACAAGCAGGAATATCTTCAAGAACTTCCCACACACTCTCCTGTTGATGATTAGGAGGTGGCTCGTATGCTGAAATAGGAATGGCATTATGAGTAGATTAATCAACAAGCAAGTCAGGAGGAGAAAGGGGCATCTCAATGGAAACATGAGGAATAATCTCATGAGGTGAGTCCGATGCTGGAGACTTGGGAGCATCATCAGATTGCTGCCCTTCTTCTGGATTTTCAAGATCGATCACCAGAACATGAAATCGTGACTTTTTCTTTCCACGAACTGTCGCCTCCTCAGAAGGAAGCACTACTGCCTGACTAACTCACAATTTGATCCTTGTGCCTGAAGATGATGCACCTTCCTTGTTGTCAACCTGAATCTCAGTCTTACATCCAAGAGGTTTTGTAGAATCATCTTCTTTTCCAATCTTGATTTTTATGAGTCTAACAACATTACTTTTCAACCAAGCGTTGGTGTTAGCGAAGATAGGCTGAAATCTCTCAAGAATGGATACGCACTCCTTGTGTGACCATTGGATTAAAGGAAGTGGAGCTTCCTCAAACCTTCATGAAATATATTTAGGATCAGTTATGTGCCCATCATCAATCATACCTTGTGGAATGTCCACCAAGTTCAAATTAACAACCTGCTCAACAATGAGCCTACAGTAATCCATCTTTAAAACTTTGACCTCTGTGCGGAGATCTACCCAGGTATCCTCAATGCAATGCACGTGCACAATGGATTTTTTGATCTTCTCCTTCTTACCCCGGTAATCAAAATTAGCTCTAGACTTAAACCTTTTGAGCTTAATTTCCTGCATTTCGGTCTCCATGGCCTTAGCTTTAACAGATGTGATAAGTGAATAACGACCAATTTTTAATGGGTTTGTTGTAGAGATCCCCATTCCAAATTTATGTCTGGCAGACTGATGAGTGTGGAAAACCATGATTTGTCTTCCCAACTCCATAAGAATGATCTTATCAGTTGGGTATCTAGGGAGCATGTATGGCTGCCCACTATAACATCTGATTCTCATATAGGTGAAGGTCGGGAACTGTAGAAACAAGCATCCATACTCACTTACCCTTTTCCATGCCACATCTGATACCATTTTTTTCTTCAGAGCTCTGTCAAACTGACACATGAAGTAACCGAAGAATGCATCTTGGGCTCTTCTCAAATGCAATCTGCTGGGTCTCAAAGGCAACTGATCATAATATTCCCAAACTGGTATAAGTGAGCGATCACCCTTGGTAGAAAGACCTGGAAAATGTCTATGTGATGCTGCCAAGTACACCAAACATGTGTTCATGTAGAAAGTCATGGTGGAAGGGACTGCACAAGTTGTTCACACAAGGCATCGCTGATGACTTCTCCCCATGATATATGATGGGACTGCCTTATGAACATGATGAACTGGTACATCCAGGGCTCAAAAACATTAGAATGTTCAAGACCCATTATCCCACTGAGGAGTGTTATGATGTCTCCTATTTCCCATTTGAAGTCACATCGGTAAAACTTAGCCCACCTTGAGAAGGTGGCTCGAGGCTCATGGATCCACCTGTTGATATGTCGTTTACAATCTTTTTTTCTTTTCACATAATACTCAGCTGCACTGTCTTTGGAGATTTCCATGTAAACAAGTGCGGGAGGTATTCTAAAGACCTTCTCAATTGTGTCTGCATCAAAGCTGCTTATTTCTTCTCCATCATCATTTTTAACGATTCTTGTCTCCTTATTAAAGTGATGGGTGCAAGCGAGAACAAATTCAGGTTCTAGGGCAGTCACCGGGAAAGAAGATGCGTGATGGATATGGCTGTCCAAAAGCCGCTGCATATTGCTATCTTGTGGATCCTCAACCCTCTTGACAAATTCTGACATGTCTACATGCCCTATCTCTATAGCTATGATACGATCCAAAGTAGAGGAAACTTGGGAAGGCGCAACTTCATTTTGGTACTTGTCATATTTGTACTTCATCTTTTTTGGAATTGGTGATGATGACAAATCTGACATTGATGGACAACCTGGAATACTGTGATGAAGACTTAAAACTGTTAAGGCAACATCATATTCAACTACACAACATTTTTCCTTCTTCAAATGAGAAAAAATTCGACTGTTGAACTTCACGACTTTGTGAGAGAAAGAGGGGAAATAAATGGAAATGGGGGAATCTTGACTTTGACCAATTTCGGATCTTGGGGAAATTTTTGCAAGTATACAAGTTGGAAAGGGCATACATGCAATTGGATTTAAAACCCGAATGTAAGTGCACTTGTAAATTTGCAAATGGAGAAATGGATGGAAAATGAGAATTAGACTTGCGAAAAATGACAAAAATGGAAAGTACGAATATGGGTGACATAAATAAATAAAAATGGGAAAATCCGGGAATGTTATTTTTTATGAAAATGGGAAGAACTTTTCAACATGTAATTGGGTTCTTAAAACCCGATTTTGAAAGGAAAGGTATTTCACATCTTGTTCAATTTGGAATTTTAACCAAAATTGGTTAAATTCTTTAACCGTAAGGGAAGAACAAAGATTTCCAGCCAACTTGTAATCGGGATTTAAAATCCCGAATACAAGTAAAGAGGGAAAATGGGGAAGAATAATGCAATCCAAAAATTGCATATCAAGGGGGAAAAACTCTCTCACAAAACCGATTTTTGAGACAAGAACAACATATTTGCAAATTTACAAGTAGAAAGGAAAACTAAGAAAACAAGAAAACAAGAAAATGAAACAAGGAAAGAAAAGAAAACATACCTTGTTTCAAACTGAAAATGCCTCTCCAAAATATGCAACAATCTTGGAATGAAGAAGAATAGCTCTTAAATAAACACAAACCGCAATCCCAAACCTTTGCCACGTTTTTGAAAAACGTCTTTAGCAGCAAAAACATTGTTGAAGATGCAAGAAAATAGGGTCAAATTGCTAAGGAAATACCATGTAGGAGAGTCCCAAAGCCAAATTCCCAAGGATGAAGTGAAATCGTGGCAGCAAAACCCCAAGACGTGGCTTGGAAGAATCATGTGAAAAATGGTGTTGAAGAAGTAAAAAACAGTAAATGAAGTGTAAACCATTTGCCAAATCAAATGCAACGTGTTTCCAAACTCACAAAAATCGCCTTGCAATCATATCGCCTCCTTGATCCATGAATTTATCCACAAAAATCAGGAAGAATTTGTGGTAAAATCGGTTTAGGAGAGGAAAAATACTGGGTCGGGTTTTTGGAAGTGAATAACAAGTTTCAATTTTCCTGAAAGAATGAAAATCAGGTTTTTTGTAACAAATAACAAGTTTAAAATGCACTTTTTCAACTATAAGGCAAAATTCGGGTTTTTACAATGCAATTACATGTTTAAAATCCTCAAAAATGCACTTTATAGGCAAAATCGGGTTTTTTGGAATAAATAACAAGTTTAAAATGCACTTTTTCATTCCTAGGCAAAATTGGGTTTTGGAGAGAGTTGTGCAAGTTTGAAAATCACTTGTAAATGGAAAATAAAATCCCTACAACAAGTTATAATTCACTTGCACACATGTAATAGGGATTTAAAAGCCCCATTACGAGCAAAAAGCATTAAAGTAGGGGTTTTAAAAAAGAATTACAAGTTTACTTGTAACTTAACCAAAAAATCCCTATTTTAACTGAAAAAGCCAAAAAGCATCAAGGGGGAAATAAAAAGTAAATTACAAGTTTTTACTTTTCAATAAAGTGCACTTGTAATTAGCTAAAAATTTCCCTACAAAGACCAAAACAATGGAAATCATTAAAACTTGTAGTTGAAGAAAAATTCTCCACCTGCAGTTAGAAAGAAAAAAACCCGAAATTGAAGGAAAGACATAGAAAATGGATCTAGAATGTGATGAAATTTGAAACGTAGTTCGAGGATGGATTGAGGATTAAGCCAGTCCAAGGATTTGTCAAAATTATGCCTCGGGAAGTGCGCCATAGAGTAAATTTTTTATTTTTACACAAAAAATTTATGTAATGGTCCTTCATTTTTGAAAACAAAAATTAGGACAACAACTGGCTCTGACTGGGGAATTCTTTCATTTATCCTTCAAGATAGTGAAAGAAAAGAATTCAGAACTCTAAGTGCCTTCCTCTTATGCATTGGGTCACGGAGTCAAACAACGCAAAAACAAACAAACAAATGACAAAAATCAAACAAGAAAAAGACATTATTTACAAGAAGTTACCTCAAACCTTCATTCAAAGTAATGCTTCAAATGCTGACCATTACAGGGCAGCGCAAATGGTGTACCATCATGATAAGCCAAGATAAAACTATCTTCTCCAGCAATACGGTGAACAGTGAAGGGTCCTCACCAAAGAGAATCAAATTTTCCATGTAAACCTTTCGGTTCCCTTCACTTATCCCAAAGCAAAACACGATCACCAACTTGGAATCCTCTTTGCTTTTCTTTTTTATCAAAAAGAAATTTGACTTGTTGCTGATGCTGAGCAATCCGGTCCACCACTTGTGTTCTTTGCTTTTCCAGCTGAGAAAGATACATGATCCTTTTGTCTAAAGCATTCTCAAAAGTTTGATCTTCAATTGCTTTAGCCAACTTAAGAGCAGGAAGTTCCAAAGTGATGGGTATTTCTGCATTGATCCCATAAAGAAGCTGAAATGGTGACATACCAATAGCCCTTTTGGGTGTAATTCTGTCTGCCCATAAAGCATCAAAAAGAGCTTAATGCCAAGACCTTTGATTTTCTTCCACAAGCTTGCGAATAATAGTAATCAAATTTTTGTTACTTGATTCCGCCTGACCATTACCTTGGGGATAATAATTGGATGAATGAGTTAACAAAATACTATATTCAAAGAAAAATTGTGAAATTTCAGAGGAAGAAAATTTGGCTGCATTATCAATCACGATTTTGAATGGAACACCAAATCTAGAAATAATATTCTCCTTGAGGAATCTGCACACTATGTCAGAAGTAGCGTGTTTTACTGGTATTGCTTCCACCCACTTGGTGAAATAATTTGTAGCAGTAAGGATATATGAATAACCCGCGCTTGAAGAAGGATTGATCACACCAATGAAATGAATGCCCCATTGCCGGAAAGGTTCTTCAACAATAACTGACTTCAATGGTAACACTGCAAGCTTTTGTTTACCCACAAACTGTTGACAATGTATACATTTACGCACCCATCTAAAATCATCTTGAAAGAGCGTAGGCCAATAATACTTAGCTCCCAAAATTTTGTGAGCAGTCATTGGTGCAGAAAAATGTCCACCACAAGCCTTGTCATGGAAAGATTCTAGCAATTTGGTTAGTTGTGCTTTGTCAACACAACGAAGGAAAGTACCATCAATTGCTCTTTTGTACAAACCAGTATCCCATAATACAAAGTTGGCAACTTTCAATTTGATACTTCTTTTTTCCTTGAATGACAAATATTATGGACATTCACCATAAGTCAAGAAACATGCTATATTAGAGTACTATTCATTAGTAGTACTGACAAACAACACCTTGGGAAGATCTTCAAAATCATCCAATTCTCCCTCCTCTGGAATACCTTCCGCCATTAGCTGACAGAGTCCTCTTCCTCGAACAAGCTTTGTAGGCTTAATCTCCAAATCATACTCTTGGATTTTAGCAATCCAATTCCCTCTTTTTGTGCCAAACTCCTATTGTGTTAAGATAGACTTGATTGATGTATCAAGAACTAACACAACGGTATGAGATTTCAAGATGTAAAAATGGAAATTCTTGACTGCTTTAACAACCGCATAGGCATTCTTCTCAATAGAGAAATACTTGAGTTCATGAGATTTTAAAGGACAACTCATGAAATCAATAGGAGATTCAATCTCTTCTGAGTTCTTCTGCATCAGAATAGCCAACATAGTATGCTCAGAAGCATAACTATACATGATGAACTCGTTGGTGTAGTTGGGACATACCAACATGGGTGCATGAGCAATTGCATCTTTGATATCATTGAATGCAACTTTGCCTTCTGAATTCCAATGGAAAGCAGTCTTTCCTTTCATCATATTCACAATATGACAAGTCTTTTCTGCAAAGTTAGGAATGAATCTCCACAGAAAATTTAGCTTACCAAAGAAGGAATGAACAACAGTCTTATTGGATGACAGAGGAAGAGTTTGAATAGATTTTACCCTTTCAAGATCAACTTTTATTCATTCCTTGGAAACAATATGACCAAGGAGTTTTCCCTCTATCAATCCAAAAATTGACTTCTTGGGATTAAGTGAGATGTCATGCTTGCGACATCTTTCAAGTACATCTTTTAAATGAAAAAGATGATTCTCACGGTCCTTAGAAAAAATAGTGAGATCATCAAGATATACTACAATATATCTTCCCACATTACCATGGAAGGCCAAGTCCACAACTCTTTGGAAAGTGGCTCCTGCATTGATCAACCCAAAAGGCATTCTGCGGTAGGCAAATGTACCCCATGGATTAGGAAATGCAGTCTTATATTGATCAGATTCACTAACCTCAATCTGATTGTATCCCAAAAATCCATCTAACATAGATAGCATTTCAGAACATGTCACTGTTTGTAAAACTTGATCCATGATTGGCAATGGATAATTGTCCTTGAGTGATAGTTGATTAAGATTTCTAAAATCAACACAAATACGTATTTCTCCATTCTTCTTACGCACTGGCACTATATTTTCCAACCACGTTGAATGATGGATGGGAAAGATAATCTGGGCATCAAGCATCTTTTGAGTTTCAGAAAGAATGGTAGCTAAAATTTTTGGATTGTACTGGTGCTACTTTTGTCTAAAGGGAACTGCACCAAGATTTAGAGGAATATCATGCTGCACTACCTTGGGTTGAATGGATTTTAGATCATCGTATGAATATGCCAAGACATCATGGTATTGGTGCAAAAGCTTAATAAACTGATCTCTTTCATTTGAAGTGCAGTTATTGCCAATATTGACAAATTTGAGATCTTCATTTGAGCCAATATTATATTTCTCATATCCCATAGGAGAATCAACACTTTCTTGTTGCCGCCTCTTGATATAACGATCATGTTGATCAAAAAGTTTTTCAAGAGAAACCAACCCCTTGGGAATCTTATTTCCTTTCAGTTGAAGAATATTTTCATCTGATTCAGATGATGTTTCAGACATTGAATCTGATGATGAAGAAGTAGGAGAATTACTTCCTTCGAAATATAGGTTGTTGAAACCATCTTTTTCTTGTAGGAAATTATTAATCTATTTATCATCATTGAAGATTTGCCAATGATTCCAATTATCAGGCACACTAGGTCTGAAGATTAACTCAATAATATATTTATCTTGATCAAAGTCAAGATGGGGAATTAACAAAGTAGCTGAAACAACAAGGGAATCAACCCTATCATTGTATTCACAAGGCACAACTGAGATGCTAAAAGCATCAAAATATTAAATATTTTCCCATACCAAATTACGGTAATGCCCGAGTCTGTCATTTCTAGTCTGATATATACTCCTTACTTGACAAACTACTAATTCTGAATCACCCTGGGCGTGAAGATTTTTGATTCCTTTTTTCAATGCAATGCTCATTCCTAACAAAAGCGACTCATATTCAGCCGTATTGTTAGTATTTGCGAATTGCAATTTGTAGGAATAAGGGAAGATCTCTCCCTTAGAAGATATGAGAACTATGCTAGCTCTGGATCCATTTGTAGCGCATCTACCATCAAACTCAAGAGTCCATACATCATTTGAACTGTCATTTTTGTTGGAATGATTAGAGCTGTCTTCATCTGAAATGGATGCATTATAAAAAGAAAAGTTGTGATCTTCTTCCATAGGAGAAGATGAACTCTCCTCTTATGTAGGTGAAGAGTGAAACTCTTCTTGTTGAGAAGATAATGGAATACTTTCATCAGCAACAAGAGATGGGACTTCTTCAACCATAACATATGAACTGGAAGACCCATCTTCCGATGCTTGGTCTTGTTCAATGTCAACAAATTTTTCATTTGCTAAAAGTAGTGAAATGTCGAAGCTGCTAGAAGGAGAATCTTCAGCAAATTCTGAGATTTCATCTATATGGAGATAATAATTCTCGAAACCCAAAGATTCAAAAAGAATCTGAGCATGGGGATCATTAGACTTGACAACTGTGTACTTGGTTTCTCTTTCAGGAATTAACTTCTACACAATACCTTTGATGGGTATTCTTGCTTCCGTCATATCCATGTTGAGATCACCTCCAACATCCTTGCAAGAATTACGACCAAGTAACATTCCATATGACGTAGGAATGTTAGCTACCAAAATAGTCATCTTTATTTTACTATCCGAAAAAGCTGCAAATGCAAATTGAGCATCTTTGATTTGCCCAATAAGAGGCACTTGTTTTTTTTCCATGGAATAACAATGACCAGAAGTTTTGGTCAAGGTCAGCCCCAAAGCTTGAGAAACTTTTGTGGGCATGACGTTATTAGAAGCACCAGAATCCAAAACACAATTGCTCAATTGAAAACCATTGATCAATAGGTAAATTTAAAAAGGTTCTATCTTTCCTTGGGTAGTAGATGGAATGGTCACCAAATGATTGGGCAAATTCTTGGGTTCTTGAGGGGCAGTATTTTCAAGTATAGGATGAGTTTCCTTACTTTTAACAAAGTCAGCTAACCTATCAAATTGATCAAGATTAGCTTGTAATTATTCGACTTTGGACATTTGAATCTTGGTCTTCCTAGCATGGTCAATAATATCGAAAGCTTGAAATGAACCAGCTAGAGCGGGATTAACATTGTCCAATTGTGGTCTGGGGTTAGGCATACTGGGCTTGGAATCAATAGAAGAAGCAAAAGGGGGATTTTCGTTACTTAACTTTTTGCTGCATCCTTTGGAATGTAGGGTAGCGGTGTTCCCCTTTTAGCAATAGTAATAGGTGATTGTAAATCACTTGTAACTTTTGCAGCTTCCTCTTGTTGAGCCAACTGAGTCAGGGATCTTGTCATCATGATAAATTATTGACTATGAGTCCTTTCAGCAGCATTAGAGTCATCATAGTGCATATAGTGTATAGTAGAGTCGCCAGTTACATCTTCTTCTTCTTCTTGTGGAGGAAGAGCAGTGTCATTAGACTGATAATCAAAATAAGAAGACTCATTTTGATCCGTCTCATAATAGCCAACTGCTTCCTTTGAAGGAGGTGGTTCAAGCGCAAGCCTCTCGAGAGGAGGAGGTAAATTAGGTTGACTCTTAGCAGCATAACTAGCAACAACATTAGGATACGTCCGTCTTGGGATATCCTTGTATGGTGTAGGATAGGAATTCTGAGATTTTTGCTTTTTTAAAGCAAGTAGTTCATTTGCCAATTTCTGCACCATTGGGTTGGTAGAACTAGAAGATGAACTCTCCATATGTGAACCTCCTTTAGACCGATTATAATCCTTTTTTATTTTACCAGCTAGGATCAAATCATCTTCAATTTCAGTAGCCATTGATTGAGCAACAACCAAATCAGCGGGGGAGGCTCGCCTCAAGAAGAAATTGACCTCAAACAACTGAGTATTAATGAAAAAGTACTTGAGATTCTTAGGAGTAGGTTTAGAATTGATAGGAATTCTATTTGCCAATTTATTGAACTTGGCAATGAATTCACACATGCCTTCATGTGTATCCTTCTTCATTTGGGTTAATTGGGCCATCAAGGCGTGTTCATCTTCCACGGGCTTGAAATGTTCTTCAAACCTATCTCTCAACGAGTTCCAAGAAATGATTGAACCAATAAAAAGATTGAAAAACAAATCAGCTACAATACTTTGAAAAGTTTCCACAAACAAACGAACAACAACATCTTGATGTTCTACTCCAAGAACACCACATGCCATATAGAAAGATTTGACATGTTCATCGGGATGTTGCTTTCCATCTCCATAGAACTTGGGAAGATTTTTATGGGAACCTTGTGGAAGTGGATGAAGAGGTGGGGTTAAGGCCAAAGGACCAAAAGCTACTCCCTGCAGACTGGGAGGAGGAGGTGGAGGTGATTTAGCCATACTAGATGATGAAGATATCAACAGTTTGAAAAAGAAAGGGGAATTTTCACTTGGGATAGACTTCTTTTTCTTTGAAAGAGGGTAACTTGTGGTTCGTGAAAGGGAGGATGTACTAGTAAGCAAATGGAACCTAGCTCTTTCAGCAGGAGATATCTCTTCAGGATGTTCACCTTTCCTTCGATGAACATAAACACGCAAACCTTCCAGCTTAGAGAAATCAAAATATTTCCAAGCTCTTATCAACAGGAAACCCCAAGAAAAATTATTTCTTCTTTAAAATCAGCAAGACACTAGTATTCAAATGAAAGCGTGAGGCTTCCGAATGCACCTGTGTCCCAAGCAGAGTTGCCAAAAAACTATTGGTTGAAAATTTTGTACACTTGGGGAAATATACAAAATTGTGGTTTCAACCACAACGTGTGAGTAAAACTCTCCTAATTAAGGGAAGGCACCCCCTATTGAACTACAACTTTGAAAATAAAATGTGATGGGACAACAATATTTCTTCTTCTTTCAAGAAAGACAATATCCTTTTCTCTTCACAGAAAAGGATAGCGATTTGATATAAACAGAAGTAACCACTTTCAAAATGAAATGAGAGAAAGGAAATGAAGTTTCCTAAAAGCTCAAAGACTTCTGTCAATTCCTTCAGGATGGGACAACAATATCAAGCTCAAAGACTTGATCATGTGAATTCCTATCTACCCTTTTCTATACTAATGCTATCAAGAACAAATTATAACAACTCAAAGATTGGAATATCTTATTCTTTTCTACTTAAAACAATGGGAAGTAGTATAAGATCAAAGACTTACAACTATTTCTCACAAAATCTACTCCTAGATTCTCCTAAGAACAAGTGAAAACACAAAGACTTACAACTTCTCTCAACAAAATATTTATTTTAATCTATATTAAGCTCAACTACTTGCAGCACAAAGACTGCAAATCAGATGTGATTAAGCTCTTTAAGAAACACTTGCAAGAAAGATAATATAGACCACAAACTCAAGTATGTAGCACAAAGACTCAAAGCTTGAACAATTTCCTTCTATTCCTTTCAATTCTTGAATTTATACATGAAAGCTCAAAGACTTCTTTGCTGTAAATTTGATAGAGTTTTTGTTTTCTTTTCCAAAGATAACAATTACAATAGACCCATTAAGTATTTATAGAAGAGGAGCCTTGAGAAAAAGGTGGGAGGATCCTAACTAACTTGAGAGATTCTCTCAACCACCAAGACTTATTCAATAACTAACTAAGACTTCAAGAAATAACTAAGACTTATTCCAACTACAGTCCTAATTGAATACAACTTGTAGTTGCCTTACATGTAATTACAAAAGTGCAAGTAATGAGTTAACTTGCATTTTACAAAAAGGTTTTTACATGTAACTTGTCAAAAGAAAAACTACAACTACAGATTACAAAAGTGGAAAAATACAACTAAGTGTTGAAAAACACTTAAGTTGCAGCACGTGAAGACACGAATCCTTCAAACTTCTGGATGATCATTTGTAGTTCATCGGGATCCAGTTCATTGGTGTTATTGGCAACAACTATGGTTTTCACAATGGTATCATGGCATCAGAGGAGCACAGAGCTGTTTTTCTCCAGGATAGACTGGATTTGATGCAAAAAGATTTGGTGTTTCATCAACATTTGAATTTTCCACTTTCAAAATGAAATGAGAGAAAGGAAATGAAGTTTCCTAAAAGCTCAAAGACTTCCGTCACTTCCTTCAGGATGGGACAACAATATCAAGCTCAAAGACTTGATCACGTGAATTCCTATCTACCCTTTTCTATACTAATGCTATCAAGAACAAATTATAACAACTCAAAGAATGGAATATCTTATTCTTTTCACTTAAAACAATGGGAAGTAGTATAAGATCAAAGACTTACAACTATTTCTCACAAAATCTACTCCTAGATTCTCCTAAGAACAAGTGAAATCACAAAGACTTACAACTTCTCTCAACAAAATATTTATTTTAATCTATATTAAGCTCAACTACTTGCAACACAAAGACTGCAAATCAGATGTGATTAAGCTCTTTAAGAAACACTTGCAAGAAAGATAATATAGAACACAAACTCAAGTATGTAGCACAAAGACTCAAAGCTTGAACAATTTCCTTCTATTCCTTTCAATTCTTGAATTTATACATGAAAGCTCAAAGACTTCGTTGCTATAAATTTGACAGAGTTTTTGTTTTCTTATCCAAAGATAACAATTACAATAGACCCATTAAGTATTTATAGAAGAGGAACCTTGAGAAAAAGGTGCGAGGATCTTAACTAACTTGAGAGATTCTCTCAACCACCAAGACTTATTCAATAACTAACTAAGACTTCAAGAAATAACTAAGACTTATTCCAACTACAGTCCTAATTGAATACAACTTGTAGTTGCCTTACATGTAATTACAAAAGTGCAAGTAATGAGCTAACTTGCATTTTACAAAAAGGTTTTTACATGTAACTTGTCAAAAGAAAAACTACAACTACAGATTACAAAAGTGGAAAAATACAACTAAGTGTTGAAAAACACTTAAGTTGCAGCACGTGAAGACACAAATCCTTCAAACTTCTAGATGATCATTTGTAGTTCATCGGGATCCGGTTCATTGGTGTTATTGGCAACAACTATGGTTTTCACAATGGTATCATGGCATCAGAGGAGCGCAGAGCTGTTTTTCTCTAGGATAGACTGGATTTCATGCAAAAAGATTTGGTGTTTCATCAACATTTGAATTGAAGCGACCAAGAATTGTTCGCTCCTCCATTCATTATGAATCCTCATCTATAAATCAACAAGAACTTCTTCTTCTTCTGGAATCAGCTTTCCATCCCGACTTAATATGTTGCAAGAGGCCTTTTCACAATGAGAGACAATATCTTAGAAAACTTCACCCCATAATCTCATTGTATCACCAATCTCCTCAATGAGGGATTTAAGAACAAGGGCCTTATTTTCTAGAAGCTCTTCAAATTCCAAGTACATGACCCTGGAAGAGATGATGGCATGCTCCTATAGAATGCTCAATTGTTGTTGGGGCACAGTATGCCAGATTGTCAAACTATCTTCAACACTTTCCAGATCCTTTTTGAAAGTATCGAAAGTCTGATCCAGTTTCTCTTCAATGGTTTCCAGCTTAGACATCATCTGAAAAATGTCTTTCATCACTTGTGCACATAGATCATGAAGCTGATCAACCCAGGAATCCAATGCTTGTACCTTCTAAGAAGCCCTTTCCACTCCATGAATTGATTCTTGGGAACCAAAAGAACCTATGGAGTTACTTCCTTTAGCAACAGGTTTTGTGATTTTATGAGCAATTTCCATAAGTTGTCAGTTTTCCTCTTCTAGCTTGTTTTTCTTTGCTAGAAGTTCATCACACTGCTGTACCAGTGAAGCTACAGGAAACTGAGCATCATTTTTAATCACCTCATGCATTTTCTTACCCAATTCTATCCTTGTAACTTTGTAATCAACAACTGACATTTCTTCAAGTGGTTTATCTGGAATGGGTTCAACAATTTCAGCTACCTTCATCTTATTGCTGTCAATAGTTACTCTGGAGATAGTCTTGGCCTTTTTAGCAACCTTGGATCTGGACTGTTTTAGTTGCTGATAATCAAAGGCATCCGGTGAGATTTCTTGCTTCTTCCTTTTTGGAGTAAAAGAACTAAGCCATGGAGGTAAAGCCATCAACTCTCCTTCAGTAGTAGCCCTAGGCAAAGGAGAAGCAGTTTCTATTTGAATAACTGTGGTCATCCTGGGAGGAATATTTGTTTGCATGGTGACCATGGTTTGCTCAGTAACCAATGGGCATGAAGATTGCCTCATGAATTCTTCAAAACCAGAAGTGGAGGTATCAATTTCTGACTGCTGGATACAAGCAGGAATATCTTCAGGAACTTTCCACACACTCTCTTGTTGATGATCAGGAGGTGGTTTGTATGCCTAAATAGGAATGGCATTCTGAGGAGATTCATCAACAATCAAGTCAGGAGGAGAAAGGGGCGTCTCAATGGAAACTGGAGGAATAATCTCATGAGGTAAGTCGGATGTTGGAGACTTTGGAGCATCATCAGATTGCTGCCCTTCTTCTGGATTGTGAAGATCGATCACCTGAACATGAAATCATGAATTTTCCTTTCCACGAATTGTCGACTCCTCAAGAGGAAGCACTACTGCCCGACTAACTCACCATTTGATCCTTGTGCCCGAAGATGATGCACCTTCCTTGTTGTCAACCTGAATCTCAGAATTACATCCAAGAGGTCCTGTAGAATCATCTTCTTTTCCAATCTTGGTTTTTATGAGTCTAAAAACATTACTTTTCAACCAAGCGTTGGTGTTAGCCAAGATAGGCTAAAATCTCTTAAGAATGGATATGCACTCCTTATGTGACCATTGGATTAAAGGAAGTGGAGCTTCCTCAACCCTTCATGAAATATATTCAGGATCAAGTATGTTCCCATCATCAATCATCCCTTGTAGAATGTCCACCAAGTTCAAATCAACAACCTGCTCAACAGTGAGCCTGCAGTAATCCATCTTTAAAACCTCGACCTCTGTGCAAAGATCTACCTAGATATCCTCAATGCGATGCACATGCACAAAGGATTTTTTGATCTTCTCCTTCATACCCTGGTAATCAAAATTAGCTCTAGACTTAAACCTTTTGAGCTTAATTTCCTGCATTTCAGTCTCCATGGCCTTAGCTTTAATGGATGTGACAAGAGAATACCGACCAATTTTTAATGGATTTGTTGTAGAGATCCCCATTCCAACTTTATGTCTGGCAGACTGATGAGTGTGGAAAGCCATGATTTGTCTTCCCAACTCCATAAGAATGATCTTATCAGTTGGGTATCTAGGGAGCATGTATGGCTTCCCACTATAACATCTGATTCTCATATAGGTGAAGGTCAGGAACTGTAGAAACAAGCATCCATAATCACTCACCCTTTCTCATGCCTCATCTGATACCCTTTTGTTCTTTAGAGTTCTGTCAAACTGACACATGAAGTAACCGAAGAATTCATCTTGGACTCTTCTGAAGTGCAATCTGCTGGGTCTCAAAGGCAATTGATCATAATATCCCAAAACTGGTATAAGTGAGCAATCACCCTTGGTAGAAAGACCTGGAAAATGTCTAAGTGATGCTGCCAAGTACACCAAAGATGAATTCATGTAGAAAGTCATGGTGGAAGGGACTATTGGAAGTTTTTCACACAAGGCATTGTTGATGACTTCTTCCCATGATATATGATGGGACTGCCTTATGAACATAATGAACTGGTACATCCAGGGCTCAAAAACATTAGAATGTTCAAGGCCCATAATCCTGCTGAGGAGAGTTATGATGTCTCCTATTTCCAATTTGAAGTCACATCGTTATAAATTATCCCACCTTGAGAAGGCGGCTTGAGGCTTATGGATCCACGTGTTGATATGTCGTTTACAATCTTTTTCCCTTTTCACATAATACTCAGCTGCACTGTCTTTGGAGATTTCCATGCAAACAGGCGCAGGATCTATTCTAAATACCTTCTCAATTGTGTCTGCATCAAGGCAGATTATTTCTTTGCCATCATCATTTTTAATGATTCTTGTCTCCTTGTCAAAGTGATGGGCGCAAGTGAGAACAAATTCAGGTTCTAGGGCAGCCACCGGGAAAGACGATGCGTGATGGATATGGCTGTCCAACAACCACTGCATATTGCTATCTTGTGGATCTTCAACTCTCTTGAACAATTCTGACATGTCTACATGCCCTATCTATGTATCTCTGATACGATCCAAAGGAGAGGAAACTTGGGAAGGTGCAACTTCATTTTGGTACTTGTCATATTTTTAGTTCATCTTTTTTGGAATTGGTGATGACGACAAATCTGACGTTGATGGACAACCTGGAATTGAAGACTTAAAAGTGTTAAGGCCATCATATTCAGCTGCAAATAACATTTTTCCTTCTTCAAATGGGAAAAAATTTGACTGTTGAACTTCATGACTTTGTGAGAGAAAGAGGGGAAATAAATGGAAATGGGGGAATCTTGACTTTGACCAATTTCGGATCTTGGGGAAATTTTTGCAACTATACAAGTTGGAAAGGGCATACATGCAATCGGATTTAAAACCCGAATGCAAGTACACTTGTAAATTTACAAATGGAGAAATGGATGGAAAATGAGAATTAGACTTACGAAAATGACAAAAATGGAAACTACGGATATGGGTGACATGAATGGATAAAAATGGGAAAATCCGGGAATGTCATCTTTATGAAAATGGGAAGAACTTTTCAAAATGTAATTGGGTTCTTAAAACCCGATTTTGAAAGGAAAGGTATTTCACATCTTTTTCAACTTGGAATTTTAACCAAAAATGGTTAAATTCTTTAATCGTAAGGGAAGAACAAAGATTTTCAGCCAACTTGTAATCGGGATTTAAAATCTCGAATATAAGTAAAGAGGGAAAATGGGGAAGAATAATGCAATCCAAAAATTGCATGTCAAGGGGGAAAAACTCTCTCACAAAATCGATTTTTGAGACAAGAACAACATATTTATAAATTTACAACCAGAAAGGAAAACTAAGAAAACAAGAAAATGAAACAAGGAAAGAAAAGAAAACATACCGTGTTTCAAACTGAAAATGCCTCTCCAAATGATGCAACAATTTTGGAATGAAGAAGAATAGCTCTTATATAAACACAAACCGCAATCCCAAACCCTTGCCACATTTTTGAAAAATGTCTTTAGTAGCAAAAACGTGGTTGAAGATGCAAGAAAATAGGGTTAAATCACTAAGGAAATACCATGTAGGAGAGTCCCAAAGCCAAACGCCCAAGGATGAAGTGAAATCGCGGCACCAAACCCCAAGATGTGGCTTGGAAGAATCATGTGAAAAACGGTTTTGAAGAAGTAAAACGCAGTAAATGAAGTGTAAACCATTTACCAAATCAAATGCAACGTGTTTCCAAACTCACAAAAATTGCCTTGTAATCATATCGCCTCCTTGATCCATGAATTTCTCCACAAAAATCGGGAAGAATTTGTGGCAAAATCGGTTTAGGAGAGGAAAAATACTTGGTCGGGTTTTTGGAAGTGAATAACAAGTTTCAATTTGCATGAAACAATGAAAATCGGGTTTTTTGGAACAAATAACAAGTTTAAAATGCACTTTTTCAACTATAAGACAAAAATCGGGTTTTTAAAATGCAATTACATGTTTAAAATCCTCAAAAATGTACTTTATAGGCAAAATCGGGTTTTTTGAAACAAATAACAAGTTTCAAATGTACTTTTTCATTCCTAGGCAAAATCGGGTTTTGGAGAGAGATGTGCAAGTTTGAAAATCACTTGTAAAGGGAAAATAAAATCGCTACAACAAGTTATAATTCACTTGCACACATGTAATAGGGGTTTAAAATCCCTATTACAAGCAAAAACCATTGAAGTAGGGGTTTTTTAAAAAGAATTACAAGTTTACTTGTAACTTAACCAAAAAATCCCTATTTTAACTGAAAAAGCCAAAAAGCATCAAGGGGGAAATAAAAAGCAAATTACAAGTTTTTATTTTTCAATAAAGTTCACTTGTAATTAGCTAAAAATTTCCCTACAAAGACCAAAACAATCAAAATCATTAAAACTTGCAGTTCAAGGAAAATTCTCCACCTGCAGTTAGGGAGAAAAAACCCTAAATTGAAGGAAAGACATAGCAAACGAATCCAGAGTGTGATGAAATTCAAAACGTAGTTCGAGGATGGACTGAGGATTAAGCTAGTCCAAGGATTAGTTGAAATTATACCTCGGGAAGCATGCCACCGAGTAAATTTTTTATTTTTACATCAAATTTTTATGTAATGGTCCTTCATTTTTGAAAACAAAAATGAGGACAACAAAGGGGATGAATGAAAAACAAATTTTAAGACTACAAAGGGGTTATATGAGTGGTTAGTTATGCCATTTGGGCTTATGAACACCCCTAGCACCTTCATGAGGTTGATGAATGAGGTGTTGAAGGACTACATAGGTAGATTTGTAGTGGTATACCTTGATGATATCCTCATATTCAACAAAATAGAGGAAGAACATCTTGAACACTTGCAAATTGTATTAAGGAAACTGCATGAGGAACAGTTGGTAATCAATCTTGAAAAATGTGAATTCATAAAACAAGAACTCATTTATCTGGGTTTTGTAGTAGCTCAAGGTACTTTGGAAATGGATCTTAGCAAGGTGGAAGCAATATAGAGTTGGGCTACACCGAAAACTATGACTGAGGTAAGAAGTTTTCATGGACTTTCACAATTTTATAGGAAGTTCATTCGAGTTTTAGTGAAATTTGTGCTCCTGTTCTTGAAAAAATTAAGGGTGGGTTGAAAACCAGGTTTAGGTGGACTAAAGAAGCCGACCAAGGGTTTGAGTTGCTCAAAAAGAGGATAGCTAGCCAACCCATCCTAGTTTTACCAAGTTTTGTTAAGTTGTTTACCCTAGAATGTGATGCTAGTCATATAGCAGTAGGAGCTGTTTTGAACCAAGAGGGAAGACCAATAGCATTCTTTAGTGAGAAATTGAATGATGCTAAGAAGAGATACTCATTCTATGACTTAGAATTTTATGCCTTAGTGCAAGCTCTTAGGAAGTAGAGGCATTATCTTTTGCCCAATGAATTTCTAGTGTTTAAAGATAACCAAGCCTTGAGTTTTATCAATTCTCAAGAAAAGTTGAGCAATAGACACATCAAATGGATAGAATACCCACAGGCATACACTTTCACTATCAAGCACAAAAAGGGACATCTGAACAAGGTAGCAGATGCCTTAAGTAGAAAACTTCTCACTGTCCAAGAAGTGACTTTGCAGAGCATAGGTGTGGAGAGTTTCAAGGAGCTTTACAGAGAAGATGAAGACTTTTCCAAGGTATACAAGGTATGCAGTGAGTTTAATAATAATTTCAATAGCCAGTATGCAGATTACATATTGCAGAGTGGTCTTTTGTTTAAGGGATGTTAGTTATGTGTGCCAAGGGGATCTATGAGGGAAAATCTCATACAGGAAAAACATAATGGAAGTCTTAGTGGACATTTTGGTCTGAATAAAACACTTGAGTTGGTGCAAAGAATTTATTATTGGTCAAAAATGCATAAAGATATCAGGAAGTATGTTGAGCAGTGTTTTGTGTGTCAGAGAGCCAAGGGTACTAGTTCAAATGCTGGACTATACCTACCTTTACCAATTCCCAAAAGACCGTGGGAGTGCATCAATATGGATTTTATTGTAGGTATGCCAAAAACCAAGACTGGCCTGGATAGTATTTTTGTCATTGACCGGTTTTGTAAAATGAGTCATTTTGTTCCATGCAAGACTATGCATGATGCTAGTTACATTGCACATTTATTTTTCAAAGAGGTGGTAAGAATTCATGGGCTGCCTCTTAGTATAGTTTCAGACAGGGATGTAAATTTTATGGGACACTTTTGGAAAACTTCGTTGACGAGACTGGGAACTAACCTTTCTTTTGGTTCTGCATACCATCCGCAGACAGATGGTCAAACTGAGGTCATTAACCAAGTACTGGGTAATCTTGTGAGGTGTCTAGCAAAGGAATATGGACAAATGTGGCATCAAGTGCTACCATAGGCAGGATTTGCCTATAATGACAGTCTCAATAGAACTACATGTAAGAGTCCTTTTTAGATTGTTTATGGACTCCACCCACGCGGTGTTTGTGCACTTTGAGATTTGGGAAGCTTGGAAGGAAGAAGTGGAAATGCATAGGATTTCACTCAGTCTATGAAAGAGGTGCATGAGCAAGTGCAAAAAACATTGAACGATGCTACGCAAAGGATTAAGTCTAGCGTAGATGAGGGGAGAAAGGACATTCAATTTGTAGTTGGAGACATGATTATGGTACATCTGAACAAGGCAAGATTGCAAAAGGGAGTCCCTAGTAAGCTTCAGATTAGGAGAATAGGTCCTTGCACAATTTTGGCTAAGTATGGCTCCAATGCTTATAAGGTAGATTTACCCATAGATTTGACATTGTCCCCTATGTTTAATGTCCAAGACTTGGTTCAGTTTAAGGGTCCCATAGCAGTGATAGATGGACCGAATCCAGACAGGGAGACTACTCTCAGTGATATTCTAGTACCACCCATTTCTAAACTGCAGGTGGAACAGATTTTGGATTCTAGGGTGAAGAAGAAAACAAGGCATGGCGTATATATGGAACACTTAATCAAGTGGCACAATTTACCTGAAGCCGAAGCCACTTGGGTTGCTGAATTTGATTTCAACAGATTGGGCATTGATGTCGCCTTGCCACCCCCAGGGGGACTTGATTTTTCATGTGGGGAGTATGGTGTAGGAGCACCTAAGGGTTAGCCAATACCCTTTTCAATTTTGGCATAAGGACTAGTTCAAGTCCATCAGGTTGTTTATAGGGAGCTTGGAGTGCATTTTTCTTTTCTTTTTGGAGTGCATGTTTTTGGTGAGACTTACCCCGATGACACCGCTAGCATATGGAGTGCTACCATCGCCATTGAAACAACTGGTTTTACCATATCCCAATGCCCCGCTGAGTATGCGTAAGATCGGAGTGGACCAATTGGCTATCAACGGGACTATTTTCTACCTACCCTGATAGCCCGATGAAGTCGCCAGTGGTTGGAGCGAGTCAAAGCAGAACCATTGGCTATCGACAGAAATATTTTCCACCTACCTTGATGAGCCGATGAAGTCACCAATGGATTGGAGCGAGTGGAGTGAGTTCTGAGTGGAGCCATCGATTATTGGTATAACATGTTTTATGCTAACCCAATAACCCAATGGGAAAGCATACAGTTTGGAATGAGCAGAGTGAGTTTGGAGGGCACCATCGGTTATCGGCCTAACATGTTTAGGGCTACATTGATAACCTGATGGAACATCATGTTGTTGGGAGCGCACCATCGGCCATCGGCAATAATGTTTTGATGATAACCTAATAACCTGATGGAAACCAATATGGAAGTGCGCAAAGTGTAAAATGCCATTGGACATCGGAGTAAGTGTTTTGAGGCTATTCCGATGACCTGATAGAAAAACAAGTGAGTTGTAAACTACCATCAGACATCGATGTAAGTGTTTCGGTGATAACCCGATGACCTGATGGAAATCAAAAGATAGTTACAACAGGAAACTGATTGTGTCAAGTTCAATCTCCTCGGTTAGGGATGTTTTAGGACATGTCATAGAGGCTATAAAAGACCCAATGGACATTTTGTAAGGAGGTTGGATAGGTGGAACAAAGAACATCTTTTGAATAACAATTTGACGACCGTTTTCAGGTTTCTTTCTAAGAGTTCAATTTTCATTTGAAAACTGTAAATAATGGCTTAACTCTTTAAATGCCAATGTGTTAGAGTAGATGTTACTTTTCTGTGTTTTGTAAGTTCCAATTTTGAAGTCGTGTCGAGATCGGCTCTGTAAATAAGTTGTCATTCTATTTCTTGTTTTCTATTGGTGACAAGTAGGTATAACATGGCTCTATCTTGATTCTCCATCATGGGATCCACACAACCATTGGAGGTTGTCAAGAAGAGCCAATCATGTACATTAGTGTTCTATATGCAGCAGACTAGGGAATGACATTGTCCATTTCATTAGACTGGCCCTAGGCGAGCTTGATGATAGCCCGACTAGGTATCAGTGACCAAAAGGAATCACTTGCAGGGTAGACTGGAGTCTAGGCTATTAGCCTCAGACCAGGGGGAAGATGTGATCAATAGGAAGAAAGATCCAAGCATGAGGAGGAAACCAACTTAGCAGAAGTTGTAGGTATAATCCATGGTAGAGAAAACTCTGCAAGGTGGTTGGTGAGATTTGGTGGATTAGTGAGTTGGTGGATTTATGAAAGTGAATTCACATAGAGAAAAGTATCAAACCTCGGTAGTGAGGACCTAGAGAGGATTAGGGGAATAGTGAGAGGAGATTTCCCAGGTTAGGCTAGGAAGAAAGCCTTAGAGTGAGTCAAGCGGACTCAAGCAATCTAGGGTCCTCCCTGTCATTAATTCTTCTTGAACCTCTCATTATCATGTTTAGCATTATTATTCAATTTTAAATTCTCCCACTCATTCTCTCTCCTCTTGTCAAATCCTCCTACAAATCCCACTTGTCTCCTAATTCTCCATTATCTCACCTAATCACCCTCTTAATCATTTTCTAGTGGCTAATCCCCATGATTAGCCACAAAGTCAACCCATGGCCATTTATGGGTAAACTCCCTTGTCCCCTCCTTACCTTCCACCTTAAATGCTCCCTTTTTGGGTGAATGTGGGACTTTCAAAATCTCACATCCTCCCATGTCTCTCATTTTCCCAAGGAATTTTAAATTCCTTTTCTTATCTCATTCCCCATGCATCTCATTACTTGAGAATTTTTAATTCCCTTGTCCATCCCCCAAGGAATTTTTAATTCCTTTTTGTCTTCCCAATGTACTTGGGGATCTCTTCCCCATATGAATTATGGAGTGTGGAGACAAGAAATGTCTTTATGAAAAATCTCTTGGTCTCCACACCTTGTCATGTCATTGTCCCCTCAATCCATGTGCTCCATCTCCTTCAATCTTAGCCCTCCATTCTCTTTCAATCTTGGCCATCCATTTATTCCCCCTCAAATCTATAAATTGGGGTCTCCTCCCCTTCATTTCCCATATCATCTTGTGCAATCTCATGCTGTTAATTTGGCTTTAGAAATCCATCCTTAAGCATCACCACTATAGGCAAAAACCATCCAACTCCATAGCTATCCACATCCTTCATCCATTTTCAAGAATCCATCCATATCCATTCAATTTGTTGTGCATTGGAGAGAAACCCACATTCAATCAAGGAGCACATCAAAATCAAATGGAGACAAGGGTGCATTCCACTTCATCCATTGCTCAATCCAAAAGAGAAGGTAAAGGTAACAAGGTATAATGGTTTTACTTTGTGCTATGAATTCTTTATTTTGATTACTAACCATTCTATCTCCTTGTTGTTTTTCACCCTCTTCACTAGAATTTGTCTTCTATCCCTTGTTGTAAACAATCCTGGAAAGTGCCTCATTGAATCTGCTGCATATACTAGATATGAAGTCATATAAAACTTTAAAGTAGTTGGGACCTTGGTATGTTTCTCAGGCCAAGCATCACTTATTTATTTACCCCAATAGATCATTTTCTTATTTTGTCAGATGATATGGATGTATTGATACATCCATTCTTGATATGTATTTGAAACAGGAAGCCCTTTCACCTTACTAAGAAGAGTAATCAAATCATTTACCTCCTCAATGAAGTCACTTTGGTGAATGGTCTTAGGCCATATTTCAATGGTGGGCCTAGGAGACTTTAGCCAATTATCATTGATATTCCTCCTGCACTTGTCTAAATCATTGTCATAATATATTTGAGCTGACTGCATGTCAATATTGGCATATTGTTCAATGTACGAACATTTGAAAATTGTATCAAAGAAATACTCATCCAATTTTATGAGAGTTTTCTTTCCTTTTGCATCCTTGATAGACCTGCTTACTGGATCAAACTTGTTAGCTAATGGTAACACAAATTCAGGGTTCTGTGCTAACATTGGGAAAGCTACAACTAAGTGAGTTCCACTATTAATAGTTGCCTCCATCTTGTCTCTTTAACATGACCAATTTTTGTGTCTCTGATGTTGTCTATATTAGTTGACATAGAAGAAGGTGGGAAGACAGGATGAAGATCCTGCTTCTTAAACTTGATGGGTCTTTTACTTGGTGACAACTCTATCATCTGACTATGGGTGAAATGAAAAATTTGAAAAATAAATCATCACCATGTTCAGCTCACCAAATTTACTTCATTGGGGTTCCAAAAACTCTAATTCATTGGTAGAACAAGATTGCCTTTAGGTGTAAATTGGGTTTGTAATCTTGATTTACATGTGTGTGCACTTGGTGCAAATCGGGTTTACAAACCCAATTTACACCTAACATAGGGTCTGGATCATGAGATGTATTTTAGACTTATAAGTTTGATTTGCATTTGGGAAGGATGACATATCACAATGGTGCAAGTCAAGTTTGTAAGCTCGATCCACACTTTGGAAGGTTAATACAAAAATATGGTGTAGATCGGGTTTACAAACCCAATTCACACCATTTTTTAAAACAATAAAGTTAAATGATTCAAGCTGAGCGTATCTCAAGGTCATAACCTCGATATAAACCAGTAAGGAGAGACTTGGTGTAGATTGGGGTTACAGACCTGATATACACCACACATAACATTTTTCATTGAGTATTGATGTTGGTGTAAGGTGGGGTTATAACGATAACTTACACCAAAAAGGGAAGGACTTGGTGTGAGTCCAGGTCGTAACCTTGCCTTACACTCATAAAAGTGACTTAGATTTTTGGCATATGTTAGGGTCGTAACTCTGACATATACCAAACAATAGGTTTTGGTGTATGTCGGGGTTATGCCATCACCATCCACCAAAGAATGGGATTTGGTGTATGTTGGGGTTATGCCATCGACATCCAACAAAGAATGGTATTTGGTGTATGTCGGGACTATGCCACCGACATCCACCAAATGATGGAACTCATATTTTTGGTCTTCAGTGTATTCGATATTTGTCAGAGATACAACCCTGCCATACATTGCAAAAATAGAACTCGGTGTATGACGATATTGTATTCCTGACATACACCGAATAAGAAATGCTTTTGAAAAACAATGTTCGGGAAAGAAATCCCGAATAGTCAAGTTTGAGGAAGAACAAAACACATGAAACCCTAAACAAAACAAGAAAGAAATAAAAGAAAACATACCCGAAAAGAGATGAAAATGAAAATTGACTTCTGCTTCAACACCTCCTCAACAATCAACCAAAACTTTGGTGTGGGAGAAAAAGGAATGTGAAATGACCCAAAAGATATAAAAAAGAAGATTTAAAAAGCAAGAAGAAACCAAATCAGTTTCAAAGAATTAGCCAATAAATGCTCAATCGTGCGACATAAATGTGTATTTCAGGGTTATAAACCTAAAATACACCAAGATGTGTATTTCAGGGTTATAAACCTAAAATACACCAAGATGTGTATTTTGGGGTTATAAACTTGAAATAAACCAAGATGTGTATTTCGGGTTTACAACTTGAAATACACATTTTAAGTGCATTTTAAGTGCATTTTTATACATACGTGTAATTCGAACTGATAAGTCTGATTTGCATCTACAAGCAAAAATAGGTGTAATTCAGACTTGTAAGTGCGAATTGCACCTAAAAGACCAAAACTAGTGTAGGATCAGAGTTAAACTTTGATATTGCACCATTTTTTAAAAAGATTAAAAAAGACAACTTTAAGTTAATTTTCAAGTTAAAAACTTTAGCTATGATCAAGAGACAACCATGAAAATCCTAATAAGACTAATCGAAGTGAAAATTCGCCTTGAAAAATGAACTTAGAGAGAAAAATTACGGATTCAAACAAAAATTCGTAGGGGTTATCCAGTTTTTGTATTATAATAAAAAATAATGATAACAAGTCTTAATGTTTGGAACACAATGTTTATGTAGAAACTGTAAAAGGGAGAAACTGTGACAATATGTTTGCTTTATATAAATAACAATTAGAATTTTAGAGGCACCAACCCCTCGTTAAAAAATATAGTCACAAGAGTTACAACTCTCTTGTTAATTTGCAATAACTCTTACTTAAATCTTCTATAATCCTGCTCACCAATTTGCCACAAAGAGATCACAATCTATCCTTCAAAATTTGCACTTGAACTCCTTGAATATGATCACAAGTCTGCTAGATTATTTCTCACAAATTTGCTATATGATTTTTTCACAAATTGGTTAAATATGATATTCAATTTATCTCAAGAAGGCCACAATCACTTCATATAGAATCTGCAATAAATTTCTAATCTATTTCTCCTTAAAATTGAAAAGATCTTTACTCAAATCCCTTCTCTTCTCAAATTGGTGTATGTACCTGATTAGTCTTTTTATTTATTTACTCACAATACACACTCTCATAAAAATCCAAAATTTATCTCTATATATATATTTTACTTCTAAAGATCATGCCTTTTTAAAATGAAGAGATGCATCTTTTAGAAACACACCTCAAATCAGATCACACCTCTTCAGAAGATTAAACAATAAGTCTTTATCTTAATCAATGCCCTTTATAAATGTGTATTATGAAGTCATCCTTTACCAAGGAGATTGCACCTTTTAATTTATTAACCTTTCCAAAAGAAAATTGCCCCCCCTAATTTTTTTTATGGTGCACTTTTTCTTTCCATATAAGACAAATTTTGTCTTATTCAAGTTTTGTCTTTTTGTGTTTTTATCTTTTTCCACTTCTGATATTGTCTTTTTCAAGGTTTTATTTTCTTGTCTTATATTACTCTTTGTTAGGAATTGTTGCATCAATGTGAATTGATCACTATCTAAAATTTTTATTCTTTATTCAAACAAATTGTTGATGTTTCATAAGCATTGATTTTAAATATATAGTTGTTGCTCTATTTTCTATGTTGTCAACCTTTATCATAGATCTAATTGTTGTGTAATATTGTTATTGTTATTATTAACCTTCTTGATCACTATTGTAGATAACTTGATTAGTCTGATCGCTTTATGAGATTTTCATTCTTCAAGTCTCACCAAATCTCTATATAATTAATGTTCAAGGTATAATTCATGCTAAAGTGGTAGATTACTAGAAAGATCAAAAGTGGGTGGACCTCAACTCTATTGATCCCAACCTAAAATAGGTAAACTTAATGATCAACCATGCTATCTTAAATAACAAAAGGGAAGACCACATGGTGTGGAGTGGGACCTCTTCAGGGACTTATTCGGTCTCATCTGTTGTCTTTTTGCTAGCTCAATCCCAAGATCCTACTCCTTGCTGGGCTAAGGCATGGTATCTAGGTTTGACTCCTAAAATCAATATATTTTTATCAATTATTTTGAAAAATAAGATTCTAACTACTGATAATTTGAGAAAGAGGGGCTTCTGTACCCTAACAAATGCTATCTTTGTCTTAATAATGAGGAATATGTGAACCATATTTTTATACACTCTCCTGTTGTCCTTCCTATCTAGGGGATGCTTTTTCAACTTTGGGGATTGGATTGGGCATTCCCAGAGGAGATTCAAGATTGTTTTAGAAGCTGACACTACACTACCAATAACCCCACCATAAGAAATCTATGGAAGTTCTCCTTTTCTCATATCCTTCGGGGTATATGGAAAGAGAGGAATAACATAATATTCAGGAATGATATTAATACCTCTGAAGTGGTGTGGGCCAAGATAAAATATAATTGTGTTAAGAATGTGATGGCCAGGGGTGAGTATTGCTGTAATAGTAAGGAGGACTTTGATGTTCTCAAGTGCTGGGATATCCCAACCTACATGGGCACCAACATCAACCAAATCAAAAATGATTGGTGTAAGGCCAACTTTGATGGTGTTGCTAAAGGGAACCTTGGACTTGTTGGTTGTGGTGGAGTTATCAGGAATGGTGCTGGCTTTTGTACTAGGGTGGTTGCCTATCCCTTGCTCACTTAGAGCTGGCAGCGATTGTGCATGCCCTACAAAAATGGAGACACTTCTTGCTAGGGAAGCCCTTTGAGTTAAAATCAGATAACCAAGGACTAAAGTACATCTTTACCCAACCCCACTTAAATGCCAGACAAAGAAGGTGGTTAGAGTTTCTAAGTGAATATGATTTTGAAATTGAATATATTAAGGGGAAGGAAAATAGGGTGGTAGATGCCTCAAGTAGGATGAGACACTTCATGACTATAGCAATATTCAAAACTTCTTTCAAAAGGCAAGTAATGGATGAACAAGGACATGACCCATGGTATGAGCATGCCAAATTGACTTTAGAATACGATCCAACCGATCCTAAGATTGAAGGGTATACATTAGATGAAGATGGGTTGCTCAGATACAATAATAGAATCTATATTCCTAATTTAGGGAACTTAAGGGAAGTAGTCTTGTCGGAGGCTTACAATGCCCCTTATTCAGGGCACCCAGGAGTTAACAAACTTTATGCAGATCTAAAGAAGTTATACTTTTGGCAAGGGATGAAGAATGACATTGTCAAGTATGTGGCTAAATGTTTTGAGTGTCAAAGAGTAAAGGTAGAGCATAGACATCCAGCTGGATTGTTACAGTTACATGATGTACCTCAACACAAGTGGCAAGTTATTAGCATGGATTTTGTGCAAGGGTTGCCCATGTCACCTTTTAGGCATGATACAATAATGGTGGTAATTGACAAACTCACTAAGGTGGCACACTTTATACCAGGGAATTTGACGGATGATGCACCTACCTTGGCTAGGCACTTTGTTAAGGAAATAATTAGGCTGCATGGAATACCAGAGAAAATCATATCAGATAGAGATGCTAGATTCACTTCAAGGTTTTGGACCACTCTTCAATTAGCTCTAGGAACTCAACTAAATTTTAGCACCGCATACCATCTTGAAACCGGCGGTCAGACAGAAAGGACAAATCAGATTATGGAAGACCTACTTCGCATGTATTGCATGGACCAACAGAAGAAATGGGAAGAGTACCTACCTCTAGTAGAATTTTATTACAATAATACATATCAAACGTCTTTGGGAATGACACCTTTCGAAGCATTGTATGGTAGACCATGTTGAACACCTTTGAGTTGGAATAGTCTGGAAGATAGAGTAATTGTTGGACCAGATATGTTGAAGGAAATGGAAAGGAAAACTAAGGAAATTAGGCAGAGATTGAAGGAAGCCTCAGATAGGCAGAAAAGTTATGCAGACAAAAACAGGACACCAAGGGAGTTTGAGGTAGGAGAGAAAGTCTTTCTAAGGGTTAGGCCACACAAAAGTTCCATAAGATTTGGGAAAAAGACTAAGCTTGCACCTCGCTATGTTGGACCCTTTGAAATATTGGGAAGGATTAATCCAGTTGCATACTGGTTGGCCTTACCTCCCCAATTGAGCTGAATCCATGATGTCTTCCATGTATCTCTTCTTAAAAAGTGTGTACCTGATGAGAAACACATTTTGAATTGGGATGCCTTACAGGTCCAGGAAATGGGAGGAATAATGATAGAGCCATTCAAAATATTGGAGAGGCCCTAGTGCTAGTTGCACAACAGAGAGGTTGATCAGTGCAAAGTACAATGGAACTAGTATGATGAAAGGAATGCCACGTGGGAGGATACTAAGGATATACAACAATTGTTTCCTTTTTTGTTTTAATCATGAACTATAGACTCTTTTGGATGCGTTCAATAAGTGCATCGGGATGATGCACAAATTAAGGGGGGGAGGATGTCACAACCCTCCTTTATCACTTTTGGATTTAAAATACAATTCTATTATATTTTGGTTAAGCTATTTAAAATGATTGAATAATTGTTATAAAAGAATAGTAATAAACACACACACACACACACTTGGAGAATATAATTATTTTTATTTATTTATTTATTTATTTTTCACTCCCAATTTTGGCACATGTTGTAGGAAGAATAAGAAGCTTCTAGATGAATCTCCATCACCTTGCATGTAACTCCCCCACTAAGTTTAATCAATTTGCATGAGTCCAATATTGGAAAAGAATCTCTTTTTTTAATTAAAATTTCTAGATAGTGGAATAGAGGGATTTTTCTTATAAATGATATGCAAGTTTTCAAAAAGGGGAGTTGGTTATTCCTTGAAGAAATTCTTCTCTCAAGTAATTGTTTTGGTAGTCATATTTCATTTTAGAGAATATCTAAGGTTGCTTTGGAGGATTTTTTTTTTCAAGCTTGAAGGATCAAGGGAGGCTAATTGAAGGATTCATAGGGGATTCTACATCAATTGCAAGTATCCAAGTTCTTTTAATTTAGTTTTATTTTATTTTGAATCTTGCATCTTATTCTTGCTGCGAATTAGATTAGATCAATCTTGTTTCAATTCCTTGATGAGAATTAGATCATTTTGTTTCAATTCCTTGATGAGTATTAGATTAGTAAAAGAAAAAAAAGAGAATCTTGTTTCAATTCCTTGTTGAGAATTAGATTAGATCAATCTTTATTTCCTCCCTCTAATTCATCTCTCTGGTTTTTCGAATAGAAATCTGAATATCATCCTTTTAATAGATCTCTCTATGAATAATAGTTGAATCAAAATTCCTCTGTGAATATCAGTTGAAATTGAAGAATATATCTCCTGTGAATGAATCCTTGATCTCATTTGATTCCATATATATTTTTCTATTATCTGGTTATATATCCTCTCTGTGAAAATTAGTTGAAATGGAGGAATAGTTTTCGCTGTGAATAATTCTCTGTGATATTCTCATTTGATTCCATAAATATTTTTCTATTATCTGGTTATATATCCTCTCTGTGAAAATTAGTTGAAATGGAGGAATAGTTTCGCTGTGAATAATTCTCTATGATATTCTCATTTGGTTCCATTAATATTTTTCTGTCTGGTTATCTACTTCTCTTTGGAAATAATAGTTGAAAACTGAGGAATAAATCCCTTTGTGTTTAACTCTCTGTGTTATTCACTCCTATAAATAAATCCTTATTGTTTACATTAATATTTTATCTCTCATATGCTGGTTAAATTCTACTCTTTGTGTTTAAATAAATTAAAATTGGGAACTATATATATATATATATATATATATATATATATATATATATATATAGTATTTATAATTTTTTGCGCAAAGTAAATTTCCTTATTGTTTGGGTGCACGGTATCCAGCATGCCGTACGGGCTATCGGGCTCGCAGGTGGTGTTAATACTCCACAGGGGGAGTGGTACCGTAATGGTGCCCTCCACTAGCCCGCGGTCACTGTTGCGGTAGTGGCCGTAGGGTAGTGGAGGGGACCCGTGGGGTCCCACTACCACTTGACCCCTTTATTAATGCCAATCAAATTTTAAATTATGGCAAATGATATTGTTAGATTTTTTTTTTTATATATGGATATGTGAAAGATGAAGAAGGCCAAGCAAGGAAGTTCATTTTGGGGCTAAATACCAACATAGGGGCAAAGGTTGACATGCATGGACCCAAAAACATGAACGAAGTACTTGAAAAGTCCCTAAGGCAAGAGAGGAAGATTCAAACACTAGCAGGGCGGAACTATAATGGGAACCACTCATTTAAAAGGAAGCAGGACTTCAATGGGAACACTAATTTCAACAAAGGTCAAAGGTAAATATTAGTTTGAATCCCCAAGGGATAGGCAACCACCCCAGTACAAAAGCCAGCACCATTCTGGATAACTCCACCACAACCAGCAAGTCCAAGGTTCCCTTTAGCAGCACCATCAAAGTTGGCCTTAAACCAATCATTAGGGGGAAAATACTAGCTACACATACTTCTATTGATTTGGTTGATGTTGGTGCCCATGTAGGTTGGGATATTCCAGCACTTGAGAACATCAAGTCCTCCTTACTATTACACCAATACTCACCCCTGGCCATCACATTCTTAACACAATTATATTTTATCTTGGCCCACACCACTTTAGAGGTATTAATATCATTCCTGAATATTATGTTATTCCTCTCTTTCCATATACCCCAAAGGATATGAGAAAAGGAGAACTTCCATAGATTTCTTATGGTGGGGTTATTGGTAGTGTAGTGTCAGCTTCTAAAACAGTCTTGAATCTCCTTTGGGAAAGCCCAATCCAATCCCCAAAGTTGAAAAAGCATCCCCCAGATAGGAAGGACAAAAGGAGAGTGTATAAAAATATGGTTCACAGATTCCTCATTATTAAGACAAAGATAGCATCTGTTAGGGTACAGAAGCCCCTCTTTCTCAAATTATCAGTAGTTAGAATCTTATTTTTCAAAATAATTGATAAAAGGTTATTGATTTTAGGAGTCAAACCTAGATACCATGCCTTAGCCCAGCAAGGAGTAGGATCTTGGGATTGAGCCAGCAAAAAGACAACAGATGAGACCGAATAAGTCCCTGAAGAGGTATACACTAATTTAATGGAAGTCGATGAAGAGCTTGAGGAAGTTGAAGGACTAAAAGACGAAAGAGAGGAAAGATTCCTGAGAATAGTGGCACAAATGAGTAAATTTCATAAAGTTGAGGTTTCCAACTTTTCCGGAAAGCTGAACCCGGAGGATCTGATCGATTGGATCAGAGAGTTGGAGGACTACTTTGAGTTTGAGGATGTCAAGGGCTCATAGAGAGTCTGGTTGGCATAGATTAGGTTGAAAGGGAATGTTGCCTTATGGTGGAAGGAATTGCAGAATGACAGAATGGAGAATGGTGAATTGAAGATCACCCGATGGAGATAGATGGTTGCAAGATTGAAGGCCAAGTTCATACTGGGAAACTATGAAATGGATATATTAAAGAAGTTACAAAACCTAAAAAAGAGAAACATGACTGTGAAGGAATATACTGAGGAATTATACAAGGTGGTGATTATAGCTGGACATAGAGAGATGGATAGGGAAAAGGTGGTGAGGTACATCAATGGACTTTCTTTTAACATTCAAGATGAGATGAGTATGTTGAAGGTTTCCACAGTTGAAGAAACTTACCAGTATGCTTTGAAGGCTGAGGAGAAGGTGAGAAGAAGACAACCAAATAAGGGAAAAGAGAAATTCAAGATGAATGAGAGTATGAAGAAACTAGTTGAAGAAGAGGAGTCAAAGCCTAAGTGGAGTAAATAACTGAAACAAAAGACATTGAGAAAAGGTAGCAGCAGTACCGGTAGAGTATTTCCTGGAAAATGTTTCAAGTGTGGAGAAACCGGACATAGATTCTATGAATGTAAGAAAGGAATGGCAAGAAGTTGTGTGGCAAGTGAGGAACTAGAAGGTGATGGTACTTGATCTAATTGTGCACCGGAGCAAGGAGAATCCCTTATGTTCAAAAGAAAGGATACCAGATCTACTTAGAGGAAGTGTCTTTTCTAAACTGTGTGTAAATCAGGTGGTAAGTGTTGCAAGGTTATTGCAGATAGTGGAAGTGTTGATAATTTAGTATTTGAGGAGATGGTTGTGAAGCTTGGGTTGAAGAGGCTTAAGTATCCTTGTCCTTATGAGGTGAGTTGGTTACAAGATGATCAGAAGATAGAGATAAGGGAGCAGTGTTTGGTGAATTCCAACATTGGGCCTTTTAGAGATGAAGTTTTGTGTGATGTATCTATGAGTGTTTGTCATGTCTTGTTGGGAAAACCTTGGCAGTATGATAGAGGAGCTATTTATGATTGTAGAAGAAACCTAATTACTATTGAAGAGGATGGGCATAAGTTCACATTGATTTCTTTGAAGGAGAAAGAGGAGGTGAAGAATCTCAGTCCTGAGAGAAATTGCACTACTAAGAAACTATTGGCAGAGGTTTTACCAGAAGGTTTGATAGAACCTGTTGCAGAGGTCATACTAGAGGTTTTAAAGAAAGATCTAATAGAACCTATTGTAAAGGTTAAACCGAAGGATGACATGAGTTTGCAGAAGGATTTGATGGATGAACCTGATGGATAGATGGAACTGGTTGAAATAGAGATTATGGTGACAAACTGGATGAAGTCTTGTGGTAGAATTAAATCAGAGTTGTAGAAATAGAGATAATGTGCAGATCTGAAGGAAAGAAAGAGAAACAAAGGGAGTCAAAGATTAGAGAAGTCAGTTGAGGCAACGGAGGAGCTAAAGCACTAGAGGTTGGAAGATAAAGAAGATGTTTGGATCAAAAATGAGCATGGGATCTTCATTCTGAATCCTTTTAGATATTCATGAGTCGCCTCTCATGGAACATATTTTTCTACCCATTTTGTTTCATGCAGGAGCATCCCCGTTCAATGAGCAATCTTGCATCAACCAAAAATATTTCCTTTCAGTTTTGTTCTTATTTATTTCTTTGTGCAGTTTTCTATGTTCTTACCGGTAGTTGCTTGTTCTTCATGGAAAATCTTATTTTTTAGTTTCTAGACGGTTTCATGTGCTTGATTCCATATTTTTCAGTTCATTTGGGTTCTTTTCCGGTCAGTTATCAGTTTCGGTTGACTATTTCTAGGTTCTGGGATAGTTCTTGTGCTTGTCGGTTGGTTTTCTTTCATTATCGACACGATTCTTAGCGTGTGGATCTATCTTGGGTCTTGTCTGATTTTCTTTGGCATGTGGCCAACCATCCTACTAAACCACATCACTTGGTTGTCATTTTCTGGAAAGATTTATTTAATTCTTAGGGTCGACCTAATTACACGTTTCATTTTCCTGCATTGGTGAATGTAATCTTATGAGGCTGACCCGAATGTGTTCTGGTGGGTATAAATATGTTATTATGTATTCATTTGTAGGTGCAGAGAAAGTGGAACTTAGAATAGGGATTGAGATTCACATGTTGTGATCTGGTTGTTTCTTAGAGTCTCGGTTGGATTGTATTTGGCTTGAAGCTTGCATGTAACCGATTAATTACCAGATGTTCTTTGATGATAATATGATGATTTCCAGATGATTGTCGAAAGTTCTAAGGCTTTAATATGACCAGTTTATGTAAACTTGTTATGTTATCTTGTTGTTTTCATTGTGTCTCTCTTATTGCATAAGCTGGTTGACTCTGTTGAGGGTTTTTACCGGTCATGGCTACATCAACTCAACTTGATAAAGTTCTTGAATCCGGTGATCTGCAAGGTAAATATACATTTGTTCCTCCAATGACAACAAATCAATTGATTGATGAGATAATTATTGATGGAAATTTGAAAAATATTGGAGCATATTATGAAAATCTAGATGAGATAGATTAGAGAAAAGTTGAAGAAGTTGTTTAGTATTTGCACAACTTTAGCAAAACTTTGATTGAATTGGAGCGGAGCATCCCTAAAGATCTATACAACACTATTGATGCAAGGAGGCTGACTGCTAGCAAAATAGATAAAGAAATGAAAGAGAGAGAATTGATTAATGTTTGCACCTGTATCTCCCAAGATGAAGCCAAAAGGCTCATTGAGGAAGCAAATAAGAAAGAATTCCGAAGCAGAAACACGGTGAACATGTTGATGATTGGAAGGGTTGAAGAGGTGAGGAAGGAGACTGAGGATATCTGGAGAAGAATCATGAAGAACAATCCCTTGTATAGTGATGCAGTTCATACTTCCCATCCTGAAGCAAAGGAAGGTGTCTTTGATGATCAAAAGGATGAAACTAAGAGAGATGAGCATCTAGAAGACCAAGGCAATGTAACCATCGATATTGAGATCGATACAAATCCTTTGGTGGTAGATAATGTTGGAGAAGTTCTTGAGATTCAAAAGGATGATATTGCACCAAGTGGCAACACCAATGCACAGGATAAATGGAATGATGCTGAGGTGAAGGAGTCTGGAAAGTCAGAGGTGTGAGATGCAGAGGTTGATAAAGGGAAGGGAGTTGTTGATCCAACAATTGACACTCCTCTAGTCACAAGGACCCTATCCCAAATATCTATCAATCTTGATGGTCCTCTAGATCTTGGACAAATGTCTCCTGCTGAAAAGTTGATGCTTGTAGCTGCTATACAAGCTCAGGCTAGTCAGGCTCTGGTCAAATCAGATTCTGAAGACAAAAAGCTTAGTTTGATGTTTGTTGATGTGTTATAGAAGGTGGTTTCGAGAGTGCAAATAGATCCCAATTCTATCCCCTCTGTTAAATTATTTCAATTGATTAACAATGTAAATACCAATTTTGATTCTTTGGAGAAGTCTACTACTAAGCGAGTATTGGATAGATTCAAGGAAGTAAGAATGTAGACATTCCAGAAAATGATAGAAGATGATAGAGTAAGATTTAATAAAGGTCTGCAGACTATTTCAGAAGCATTGTCTGAAGGCGGTAAAATATAAGTCTTGTCTTATTTTGTCAAAGTTCACAGTAGATATGGACAAACAAATAAGTGTTTGCCAAGGTAAACTTGCTGGCATTTCACAGTCTTTTGATCCTAAAGTATCCCTAACCAACAATGTAGAAGGGAAGATAATGGCTCTGAATGATCAAATCTCGATAAGGATAGAATTTTGAGGAGAGTTGGTGAATTCCAAAATTTGATTGCCCCCCAGTTGGACACCATGTTGAGCAATAAGGTTGATTGTATGAAGGCTATGGGATAACCTGTTCCATATGAACTATAGGATGTAGAGATTCATGCATATGTTTTCAGTGCATTCATGACAGTTTTGGATAACTTGAAAAGTGGGTGGGACACTCACCTAGGATTTTTGAAGACCATTTTTGTTAATATCTTCAAATACTTGTAAAGTCTCTGGTAGATATCTTTGTATATAAGTTTTGGACAACACCCCATCTTTGGCATTGCTATCAAAGGGGGAGAGTAAAGGTGAAAAATATATAGTAGAAGAGTGTAATGTACAGAGCATGTTACAGGTTTCATAATTCTTTGTCTAAGGGGGAACCTTAGCAATTTTGATTTGACATATAGGTTTCAACACTTAGTCATTTTTCATGAGTGTTGCCATCAATGCCAAAGGGGGAGATTGTTGGCAATTGACACTCATCTGGTGGCTATCGATGCTTGATTATTGGTTTAAGGTTGTTATTGATGGCAACTCTTCTTGAGATTCCTATCCGGTAATCACGGGTCTTGATATATGGAAGTGGATGTGAACCGGTAGCCATTTAACCAGTATTTCAGGTTAAGTAGAGAAGTTTTGGTCTGGAAGCTTTCCGATGATTGCGATGTTATGAATCATGCATGGGATGATTGGGTCGACATATAAACATCATTTTATCATTGATTTGGTGATCCACATTTGTTTTTGGTGATCCGCATTTGTTTTTGGTGATCTGGTCAACTCGATTCATGATTACACGTTACATCATTAGGTCGACTTGATAAATGATTATTTTGTGATTGTGGATATATAAGACTGGTGCAGAAGATCTTTTTGGTGTGTGGTGATCAGTAAGGCAATGAGCCTTCCAAGGTTGTAGCCCTTATTGTAATTGAGCAATGATCTCTAGGCAATGTGCCTGAATGCTTGTGCATTCCCCCTCATGTAATATTGTTTTTCTATTGGCCATAGTGGAATAATATTGTGGGTTTAAATCCCACCGTGGTTTTTCCCATTTGGGTTTCCACGTAAAAAATCTTGGTGTTATGATTTTGTGGTTAGTTGTTTTGAGTTTCTACATTTCAGTTTCATGCGTATGCTTCCGGTGGTTTAAAGTTAAATCAAAAAAATTGTTAACCGGTAGAACATTGATTCACCTCCCCCTTCAGTGTTCCTTGATTCCAACACAATCTACCATAAAGATATCACAATCTCTCCTTCAAAATTTACACATGAACTCCTTGAATATGATCATAGGTGTGTAGATTATTTCTCACAAATTTGTTGTATGATTTTTCATAAATTGGTTATAATCTGATCTCAAATTTATATGAAAAAGACCACAATCACATCATATAGAATTTAGAATAAATTTCTAATCTTTTTCTCCTTAAATCTAAAAATATTTTCACTTGAATCCATTCACTTGTAAAATTGGTGTATGTACCTAATTAATCTTTTTCTTTATTTACTCACAACATACACTTCTCAAACTCCAAAATTGATATATATATATATATATATATATATATATATATATATATATATATATATATTATAAAGATCACGCCTTTTCAAAATTAAGAGACGCATCTTTTAAAAACACACCTCAGATCAGGTCGCACCTCTTTAGAAAATTAAACAATAAGTCTTTATCTTTGCCTTTTACAAATGTGTATTATGAAGTCATCCTTTATTAAGGAGATCACACCTTTTAATTCATTAACCTTTCCAAAATAAAATCTCACACCTTACTAATTTTTTATCGCTGCACTTTTTTTTCCATATCAGAAAAATTGTCTCTTTGTGCTTTATTTATCCACTTCTAATCTTGTCTTTGTTTGGGTTTTATTTTCTTGTCTTATATTATTCTTGTTAGGAATCACTACATCAATCTAAATATATTTTTGTCTTAAATTTGTATTCTTTACTCAAACAAATTATTGATGTTTCATAAGCATTGATTTTAAACATATAGTTGTTCCTATATTTTTTGTGTAGTCAACCTTTATCACAAATTTGATTGTTGTGTAATATTACAATTGTTCTTATTAACCTTCTTGATTGTTTTCATATATAATTTGATCACTCTAATTACTGTATGAGATTGCTATTCTCCAAGTCTCTATATAATTCATCTTCAAGTAATAATCCTTCCACTAAAATATGATGCCTTTAATGAAAACTTTCTAACATCTACACAACTTTTATGTTCATTCACTTCAACACTTAGGTGCAACCTTTTAGTCATACATGGAAAACCATAGAATAGTCCCAAGTGCTTATACAAGTCACTCTTTTCACTAAAATATGGATGTTTCTAATTTAGACACACTTGAAGGCTACTTATGCCACTTTTTAAAAATTGCATAGTGGTAATCTTGAATGGTTTTATGCGCTTGGGTGGATGCATAAGACACATCAGCCACACCTTTTTAAGACTTGGCAAAGGTTTCTAATGATTAGGCCATCTTGAGTGTGGACTATATTGCTTATGCCATGTTTAAAATTATTAAGTAAAGAATCTACAAAGATGTGTTGTAATGAATTCCATGTTCCGTTTTTGGTAGAATAATTATATTTATATAACATTGCCACATCATAAACATGTGGAAATCTGAATTGTTTGCATCACTTTTCCCTTGCATCTTGGATGAAACTTTATGACACTTAAATTGGGCTGAGATAATAGACACCTAAGCAACATTTACCCTTTGTGTGAAACTTTTAGATGTTTTTTCCCCCCTTTTTTATTGTCGAATGGAATTTACTCACTTACACCACTTCTATAATTATGGGTAGAACTTATATCGCTTATGCAAGGTGGAGTTTCCATCCCATGTTACTAGTTTTCCATGATATACATACATTGTGTTATCCATGCCAAGGAGAAAATTTTAGAGTACTTAGCAATTTTATGATATTATGTGGTGGAATATTAACTCACTTAAACTAATATTTTGAGTGCTAGGAAAAAAATATAGATGATTGAGCCATCATTATCATGTACTGATCCCTCCTTAGCCACTTAAAAAAAATATAAGATTCAAGTGGCTTTGTCACTTTTCATTTGATCTCATATTTATTGTTGTTTAACTTTGACATGGCCATGTGACTTAATTTTTATTTGATGAGTTATTATTTAATATACCCTAATATAATGGTGTAATGATGCCCTTCTTAGATTGTATGCCGAAATTTTTAAATCTTATGTCAATTTGGAGATTAACTATTTAATTATTGGTCCTAAGAGGTGTCATGTAACAATATGCATTTAATTTTAAGAATCTATTTCAGTTTACATCTCCAAAAGATGAATTTTCATGTTTTCAAGGCACAATACTTAGTTCCAAGATTGACTGAAGGTGAAATTATATTAATGTGGGGTTTTGATCCTTATCATAGGTACCTAAGATGGTGTACTATGTTTTCAATTGGTGAAAATATTTCTACATATTTCTTCTATATGAATGTCTTATATCATATAAGGATGACTAGAACAAAGTCTGTAGAGGAGCAAATAATAAAATTTAAAGAGAGAATTTATAACTAGAAATTTAGAGATCTCATTACATCTATTTTTATATTCAAAGGTGAAATATTGAATTATATTTGAGCTCTAAAGTCTATGATCTAACTAAGTTGTAGAGTCAATAAAATAAGTTTATTGTGTGAAATATTTATTTATTATCTAAATTTGTTAAGTGTAATCATTTGTTTTGATTAGTTTAAATGTGGGAAAGGGCTTGGGCTCATTACAAGAAAACCATAAAGGCAAGAAAGAAGAGCATTGATTGAAGTGAGACTAGACAACCAAAAACCACAAACATTGCTTTTGAACGAGTTTAGGACTTGTACAAAAGAAGAAAGAAAGTAGGAAACTAGGGTCTCAACCCTATAAAAAGCTACCTCAAAGGTAGGAAAATACATGCCCAAGCTAGCCAAAGATGATAAAGACAACAAGAAGAAAAAAGAAAGATAGGGACCTAAAGGCAACACTTAAAAAATACCAAATCTTAAATCAGCTGGCCTCTCACTGAAATCTCAAACATGTGTTTAGGGAAGTGAAATGGGAGGACCTTTCTTCCTCTTAACAACAATATAGGAGACATTAGCTTCTAATCCTTCAGAATAAGGTGGAGTAGGGGAGAATCCCCCACCAAGAGTCTAATATAAGATGAGGAGATATCAAGAGAACAACAAGAATGGATGCCTTGCTTCATAGGAAAAGTATTGCTTGCAAAGAAAATGATCAATTAGGTAGAGAGGGAGGATAAATAATAGGGATCAAGAAACAAATTAGTATCATGTAAAAAGAAAGATACTTGTCATACTAAGAGGGATAATTTTATAGAGAATTTAATGCATAAATAATTAAGTGATCATCCTTAATGTTCTTCCACCACGTAGTAAAGCCCTTGAAATGTGATAGAGGACAATTTGTAGCCAAATGATCAGTGGAGATGTAACAATATCAACAAAAGTAAGGGAAGCCCTCATAATCAAGAGGTTGAGTCCAATATTGATACTCATCACAAAATTTCTATCATCAGGAGAGGAAAATGAGATAGTGAAAAACCTTTAGCACAAAAAAAAAATTTAGTCTTACTTGCACAAAATTCCCCCAAGAACCTAGCACCCATTTATTAAGATTTGGAAGAGAAGACCAAATATGATAGAATTATTCATTCTCCACCACAACCTGGCAACAAACCACCACTAGGAATGATTTGAGATAGTGAATAGGTGATTAGCTCTAGAACCATTCACTTGATAAAATTTATGTCCACCAAAAATAGGAGGAGACACCAAAGGCAGATCAAAAATAACATCTACAACACTGGGTACAAGAGGAGAAACCCTATACATTAGCATAGGAGACACAATACTAAAACCAAGAATAGGATCAATATGCATAACCTATAGAATAGAAGCACCCACCAAGTCCCCATCACTAGTTGATGACCCAACAAGTAGTAACACGAATTGAGGAGAAACAAAATCAATAACAAGTTTAGTAGGACATTCCCAAGGTGCATTAACTAATGTCAAACACATAGGACCCTCGAATTAGGCTTAGGGATTAACACAAGTAGTGGGCGAGGAAGAGTTCATTTGAACTGATGTAGTAGCCTAGGAGAACATCATAAAAAATACTTGTGTAATCATTTTTTGCTTGATTAGATAATATTTAAATGGATCTTCAACCATGAATATATCAAATATGAGCATTATAAAACATATAATCCAAAAAATAGCATGAGATATATCAACATTTTTAACATGACTATCAACAATAGGCTTAGTGAAGAATGATCATAATTTACAACACCATATAAGTTAATTGAAGTAAAATATAATCATTAAAAAAATAATTATGAATATATAAATTAGCTATTTCCTCTTGAATAAGCGAGGAGACATTTTCATTATTGGTTTCATTATCACCTAAATTAGAAACTAAAGGAATAAGGGCTAAATTATGAGATATAGATAATATAGTCTATGCATGAGGTGAGCCCACAATAGTGGGTTACACCCTTTTGGATGAAGAAATTGCACTCATTTGTCCAAAACATAATTTTTACCACTTTCAATCGAATGCTATGTTCTATCAAAACAAAAAACGATTTGAACAAACATATTATTTAAATACATTCAATCGAATATAGTATTTTATCGAACATTTTGTTTATGTATTAATTATTATTTAAAGAGGTTCAATATAACATAGGTTCGATGGAACCCCCTTTTTTAAGGGTTTTTTTTTTAAAATTATGCTCGCCCCAAGAAAAATTTGTGCTGATCATGTTCGATAGAACATGGGTTCAATTGAACCCATTTCAATAGATCATATGTTCTATTGAACCTCTTGCCTAGACATCTCCCCTCCAAGCTCTCCTAGTTTCTGCAAATTTTTGGCTTTCAAAGCTCTAATTGAGGGCTCAAATGGAGCAATCTTGATAAACCCAAATGCATGATATTAGTAGTCAAAGCAATCTTTCTAATGATTATAATTTTAATATATATTGAGTTTATTATGATTTTTTTTAGATTAACTAAACATAGGTTTCTCACTAAACATCAACTTTTATGTTCAACGCTTACAGAAAAATAGTAAACTAGTGAAAAAAGATTTTGAAAATATCTATGTAATGGGTATTGAAGTCCTCTTTCCAACAATAAAATAAAATAAATTTTGATACATACACAACAAGTTACAAGCTACCAAATGAACCTATGTCAAAATTACAGTTAACTTGACTTCAAAACTTAATAAAATATGAAATAATTAACATAATGTTATGAAACTAATTGAAAATATTAGATATCTATGTTAAAAAACTAAATTCAAAATAATCACATTTATATCTCTTTTAGAAAAAATGTTATGACTTACCAAATGAATATCACTCTTTAAAAATGTTGTTTACTATTAAAAACTAGTTTTTGAGGGAGATAGAAAGATAGATACAAATTGATTCCAAAAATTTCAAAAAAATATATTTAGAATGTACATAAAAAATGTCACAAATCATTATCTCACATCATCTACAAATTTGTTACGGTTTAGCAATAATAGGTGTCTGAATGTGAAGTTTTTTCTCAAAATTATCATTTTAGTGTCAAAGTTGGCTAAAAAGTGTAACCCACTATTATGGGATCACTCCATGATAAATATCAACTCTATAATCATCAAATAATAATACCATAACAACACTAATTGAATAACTATAAATCAATGAGCTATCAGACACATCATAATAAGATAAACGTCAAGCATGTAAATGTAAGAGGACATCACAATAGTATATAGTAAATGCAATCATTGGAAAATTCATCACTAAGATAATTATTATAATTAGATAATCTTGAGACATCAACAAGAACATTGTTATTCTTCTTAATTAAATATATATTAACACATATAGGGGAGTCCATAGATGTAAGAGGAGAATAACCATGAGATTTAGACGAAATATGCTCACTAGGTACAACAGTATTAGATCTAGCATAGACTCTCAATGCATCATAAAAATTAAGGACTAACTCATCACCATATGCAATACAAGGTGTATAATATAAAAGAATAATATGGAGAAAAAGTGAAAATTCTCTAAAATAGACTTAAAAGTGCTAAAACTCTCTATGAAAGATGAAAAATGATATATATTATGAACCAATACATGATTAAAGCATGTAGCATCCCCAATGAATGAATACATGATAAGAAAATAGGTTGAGTACAACTAATAATACAAGATCCATTAGTGAAGCACACTCAAAGGGTAGGAGGGTAGGTATCAAGGGGACAAGAAATAAAGAAAACTTAAAACTCTAATCAAAATAGGAAAATGAAGCACAAGTGAAGGTGGATATAAACCTTAAGCATGGTAAATCAAACCTAAAATGAAAAATGAAATATATAAAAACTAGATCTAAAAAGTAGAAGAAAAATCCTAAATAAAAGATCAAATGGGTTCACCAAAATGAAAGAAACAAAATTAATTTATTTATTTTTTTACTAAAATTACCTTTAAATAATATGACAAGTAATAAATTCTAGTTAACATAATTTGAAGTTATGACAAACCATAAGAGATAATTTACAAACTTTCAAATTAAGTGTAAAATTCCTCAGATGATTTCAATGGTCAATAGATAGCTATCCAATATTTTGATCATTAATTTTGAATCATAATTTTGAATTATTTAAGTTTGGATGTTTCTAAATAAGACTGACTAATTATGAGCTAGATTGTTCTCAAAATTTAGTTTTAAGTATTCATACACATTTTAGAAAATGAAATTTGACCTATAAAAATTAGCATGTGACTTGTAGGCCTTATATGCCTATAAACATATACTTTCTTTGATGTCTAAACCTACAATTAAGAGTGAAAATGTTCAAGAGATTATTTTGTCTTTATGAAAATTCTAGATTTCCTTAACTAATTTTGATAAAAGAGACAAAAAAAATTATTGAATGCATTGGGAACCATCTTAAACGAGGGTGTCTTGGAATTTGGAACATGAAACAAATATATAAAAGGATTATGTAAGGATTGAGCATGAAACCTAGGTTTTAGAATTAATTGACAAAAAGATGATGCAATCAAAATATGTGGTGTACATAAAATCATGGTAGAGGAAAGAATAATGTTGAGTGAATTAATTAGGTAAAGACCCCTTTGTAATAATTCTTAGGTTGAATGATGCATAAAGTGGATGATAAATACTTAAATGAAATACAAGATGTTGTACTTTTATTCGTTACTTGGACCCAATTTAAGAAATGGTACAAGAATTGATACATAACAACTAGTTGAGAAGGGGTCATCTTATGCACATGATGAAATTGTAACTTAAAACTTATGGGTGCATGTATAAAATGGTTAAAATCCATGTACACAAAAATGAACTTGAGAGGGGTTAGGGGCCTATCTTGATTGGTGAGTTTAGAGGGGAAAAAGTGAACCACTCCAATAGGGGGGTGAACACTAGTAAGAGACTCACTATTTGACCTCTCCACTTAGAATGTATTACAACATATATGACTATCTAGTACCCCTTAGATGATACTAAACATGTCATAGAGGTCTTTTGATGCAACTATGAAAATTTGTTTGAGGATGCATACACGGGTCTTAGATGATAGCACAACATGTCAATGTATCATACAAAAAAATTCATAGTCCATAAAGGGGACCGATTGTGACGGAAACATGCCTAAATAGTGAAAAAGTAGGAAATAATGATAAAATAGAATGAGCACAACTAACTATGAAGTGACAAGAGAGATAAGAACAAAAGCCTCACAACTGGTCCACTCTTGGCCTCTACATATCTCCTCGAATCAACTTGGTAACTTGCACACAAAGAAAATGAATATGAAAGGTTGTTGCTATGTTTTAGAGGCCTACCATAGTCGGACTCTAGTTTTGGTACAATAAAGATAAATAATGATAAATAATTATACAATAAAGATACTCGATAATACGCTGTGGAGATAACAATAGAAAGAGGAATAAGAAAACTCCCCTTCTACACCCAAAGCAAGAAGCTTGTTCAATGATGAAGAAGAAGAAATTAGTCTTCCTTAGAGCATGATAATAATGGTAATATGAGAGAGTCGAGTATGCAGCCAAAGAGAGCTTCTAGACAATTGTAGATGCAAGAAACTGGTAGAGTGATCAAGCTCACAACTAGAGAGACTCAATGAGTGACTAGAGAGCCAAAAATGGGCTTCAAAGGGGAAGCCATGCATGTTGGACGGAGTTGTATGTCAGTTGTTGCATGTAGAGACATTATAGGAATCTTCTAGGCTACCTTCAAGCTATCAAATTCATGGGATTTGAGCACAACGTGCAAACGTCTCTATGGCATGCTAGTGTCTACAAGTCAAACAATCAATATGGTCAGGAAAAGGACAAGGCGAAGGTTGATGGGGCTAGTGAGATGGACAAAACCACAAAGTGGTCAAGGAGTTCTCTAATCAACATAAAGCAAATGTGCTTATGTACTGTATAATTACATGGGGTGTTATTTACAATGCTATATTTTTTCCCCACTTTAGCGAGCATATTATTATTATTGAACTATGAGCTAAAGTAAAGATTACTGATATTCGAAGAGGAAGAAAAATTCTCTACCCATGTGGAGATGCCCAAGGACGAGTCCTGAATATTTGAAAAGATGTTGTTGGGTTGTTCCATCAAAAATATGTTAGCTACAGACAAAAATGTTAGATGAAAAAGAAAATAATATGATATGATAGGCATTGAGATAACATATAATGATAAAATATAAGTGGATTTTGTTGGTATGGGTAGCAAATTGTGATAGATAGTCATACAAGAGGCGATTTTAGATAGAATGGATTGGCCCCCACAAAAGGCAATAAGATCCAATGGTTTCCCCCCCAAGGAGAACAAGATATTAGTTTATACATTTCACTGATATGGGTAGTAAGTTATGATAGATATCCATATGATAGGTGTAAGGAAAGCAGAGTATGGAAAACACCTTCCTAATGTCAAATTCTTAGAGAAGTAAAGAAGATGAGCGTGTTAGATAGTTCAAATAACTATAAGATAACTAAGAGGGGGGGTGAATCAGTTGTCACCAGATTACCAGAACCTTAAGCAATTAAAACTTTAATACCAGAACCCAAAAGATTAATACCAGAATGCATAAACCAATTACCAAAATAGCAGATAAACCAATTAAGCATAAACAATAATCAAAGAATAAATACCATCCACATGACACCAATATTTATACGTGGAAAACTTGGTAAAGGGAAAAACCATGGTGGGAAGCCTACCCACAATCAGATAATACTTCTGCAATAAGTATGTGAATTACAATTGAGGGTCTTGCACTTGTAGGAAGGCCAACAACCTAGAGCACACTGCCCATCACAAAAAGAGTCTCACTAGCTACATACAAATCCAGACTACAATCTGAAAAAAGGAATGAACTACAAAGATATCATCTCCTATGCCTGAATAAATTTCTAGTTAAGCTCAATATCAGAGGGCTAAGTCCTCTTACATAAACCCAACTCGATCACCAATGATTGATCAAATCCTCTGCCTGAATGATTATTACATTGTTCACTCCTATTACATTCGATATCCCATTCCTATATGATCTACAATGAGATCTTACACCATATATATACAAACCCTCGACCATAAACAATAAGGTCGGACACCAGACAATAAACCAATTACACAATTATAAAACATGTCGTCCAAAGACCAAAAAAATAATATCCACCCATAAGACATCCCAAAAAACACATCGAGAGGTCAAATCTACACGTTACATTAAGTCGGTCCATAACCTAGATAATACCGAGACCCAATATAGGTCCACACATGCTAAAGCAATGATCCCAATCAATCAAGTCTTGAAAATTCTCACCATCAACATCCTGAAACTCCACTAGAAACCACACCAACACCACTTATGCATATCATCAAAGATCTTCAACAAAGATCTATCGGTGAAACCCTCACCGGAATAACAAACCAAGCTTGCTAGCATACAAGATAGCAACCTATCACTAGATCAAAACCAATTGATTGAACATGAATCTGAGTAGCATGAATAAGCCAATTCCATAACAAAAGCATACTGGAGCATATCGGATCTAAACTAACCATAAACCAAACAACCTACCGGGACCAGAAGGATATTGGTAAAGCAACCAAAACAACTAGTGTTGACCTAAATGACAAAACATTAATTTAACACATAATCAATTCCTCCAAATGGCCAACAATCTCCCCCTTTGGCATTGATGGCAACACTAGTTGTGAAAAACATCCAAGTTCCAAGAAATGCCAAACAAGTCTCCCCCAATGGAAGACAACCGACAATTTCCCATAACAATATATAGCAACAAAGTTCTAAAATAAAGACCAAACTCTCCCTGTGAATGATATCTTTGTAAAGCTCTATTTTTCACATATATCTCTCCCCCTTTGACATCAATGTCATAAATCTGACATAAATATCAAAGCAAAAACATAAACAATTGAAACACAAGGCTAACTACTCCCCCTGAGTAGTAGCAACCCCACATCAATTTTAGAATGAATGATATCTCTAATAATGTATACCAGACTGATGCCAAAAAGAATCAATCAGTTATCTACCAGAGGGTTAGAAACCCCTAGCCCATCTCTTAGGTACTCAAATGATTCTTTAGGCAAAGGTTTAGTGAAAATATCTACAATCTGTTCTTTAGTGTTCACATAAACCAGTCTAGCTTCATTTTCTCCCACCTTCTCCTTCAAAAAGTTATACTTGATAGATATGTGCTTTGTCTTAGAGTGAAATACTAGATTCTTTGATATGTCAATAGCAACAGAGTTATCACAGTGAATAACTACTGGTCCAATGCAATACACTTTAATATCCTTCAGCATTTTCTTCATCCATAGAACTTGTGTACAGTTAGTAGCAGCAAGAACATACTCAGCTTCAGTAGTAGATAAAGAAGTACATGATTGTTTCTTGCTGATCCATGAAACCAACTTCTTTCCAAAAAATAAAGCTCCACTGGAAGTAATTTTCCGGTCATCAACATATCCTACCCAATTTGCATTTGTATATGCACATAAAGTAAAGTCATCATCCTTAGGGTACCACAAACCATATTCAGATGTACCTTGCAAGTATCTAAAAATTCTTTTTACCGCACTCTCATGATTTTCTATTGGATCACTCTAAAATCTAGATGCAATACAAACAACATTCATTATATCAAGCCTAGTCTGAGTCAAATATAGCAGACCTCCAATCATAGACTTGTATCTTGTAGGATTTACCGGTGCAGATTCATCTTTCCTTGATAATTTCTCACTTGTAACCATAAGAGTACTTACCAGTTTAGAATCTACCATACCAAATTTCTTCAACAATTCCCTAGCATACTTAGTTTGACAGATGAAAATACCTTTACCAGTTCGAGTAATCTGCAAACTTTAGAAATTTTTTATTTCCCCAATCATAGACATTTCAAATTCTTTCTCCATATTTTTAGAAAATTCCATGCACAACTTATCTTCACCTCAAAAAATGATGTCATCAACAAAAAATTCAATAATCAATATATCATCATTAGTGACTTTATAATATAGATTACTGTCACCATTACCTTTAGTGAAACGAAGCATCAAAATATATTTATCTAACCTTGCATACCAAGCTCTAGGTGCCTGTTTCAATCCATATAAAGCTTTCCTTAACCTGCAAACCATGTTTTTATCATCTGAAAGTGAAAAACCATTAGGTTGCTCAATATAAACTTCCTCATCAAGATCCCCATTCAAAAATACACACTTAACATCCATCTGATAAACCTTATAGTTCTTATGTGCAACATAGGCAAGAAATTATCTTACAGTTTCAATCCTAGCTACAAGTGCAAAATTTTCACCATAATCAATTCCTTCCTTCAAGAATATCCTTTACAAACCATTCTAGCTTTATTCCTTACAACTTGCCCATCTTCATTTAGTTTATTCCCAAAAACCCATTTAGTTCCAATAACATTTTTATTTTTAGGTCGGGGAACTAAAGTCCATGTGTTATTTTTCTCAATCTTATCTAACTCTTCTTCCATAGCTTTCATCCAACATTCATCTTTACATGCTTTAATTACTAATATTGGTTCAACTTGTGAAATTAAACATACCTCATTAGATGCCAATCTCCTTCTTATCATCACTCCATTGTTCTTATCCCCAATCATCTGATGTTCTGAATGATTCGATCTCACATATATAGGAGTTTTATGACTATTTGTTTCTCTTCCCGGCTCTTCAGTTACTGTTAAATTTTCTGATACTGCCGGAGTAACTGGTTCAACATTCTACTCCAGTGAAGTTATTACCGGTTCAATTATCGCTCTCCACAATTCTCTGCAATCTCTTGTTATAAAATCTATATGCCTTGCTTTCATTAGAATAACGAATAAATATTCCTTCATCACATCTAGGATCAAATTTTCCAATGATATCATCTCTCCTAATATAACATTTACTACCAAATATTCTGAAATACTTAATTGTAGGTGTATTGCCAAAACATAATTCATAAGGTGTCTTAGCGATTTCTCCTTTGATATGTACTTTGTTGAATGTATAAACCAATGTGCGTAGTGCTTCTCTCTAGTAGATACGAGGTAGACTAGTTTCCATCACCATTTTTCTAGAAACATCCAAGATAGTTATGTTCTTCCTTTCCACAACTCCATTCTCCTGAGGTGTCCAGGGGGCATAAAATTGCCTCCTTATATCATTCTTCTCACAAAAGTTAGTAAACTCACTGGATGTGAATTCTCCACCATGATCTGACCTTAAACATTTAATCTTCAATCATGTCTCTGTCTCCACTTTAGCTTTAAATATTTTAAACTTTTCAAAAGCCTCAGATTTCTCCCTTAGAAAAGTAACCTATATCATTCTAGAATAATCATCAATGATTAGTATAAAATATCTATCACCTTGAAAACTTTTAGCTCTAACAGGGCCACACAAATTAGTATGCATAAGATCAAGAACATCATTAGATTTGTCTTTTATACTCTTAAAAGAGGTTCTGACCTGTTTTCCCATTTGGCATTCTTTACATACCGAATTATAGGGCTTGAAAATCTTAGGTATATCTCTAACTTCCTTAGTTGAACTGATCTTTATAATGCAATCAAAATTCACATGACATAGCCTTTTATGCCATAGCCAACTCTCATAAATTTGTGCAATCAAACATGTCTTCTCACTAGAATTCAAATGAAATATATTACCTTTTGTCTGTGTACCGATTGCAATCTCCAAACTAGATCTATTAATGATTTTGCATTTTCCATCCTTGAACTGTAATTGAAATCCCTTATCCACCAATTGTCCTACACTCAAAAGATTATGCCTTAACCTTTCAACATAATAAATATTATCAATATTTTTCTTACCATCCAATGATATAGTTCCTTTTCCCTTGATCATACATGCTTTGTCATCTCCAAATCTAACCAGACCGCTATCAAATTCTTGGAAAGATAGAAACTTCCTTTTATCTCCAGTCATATGATGTGAACATCCATTGTCAATTACCCATTAATCCTTATCTTCAATTTTAGCAGCAAGTGCCTTCTCTTTAGGTACATTCTCTTCCAATGTCGGTGATGGTATGATGAAAGAATAAGTACCCGACAGAATACTGAGAGGGGAGGGGGTGAATCAGTATACAAAAAAACTGATACAAACTCCCAAACTAAAAAATAAACTAATCAACAAGTAACTCAGTCAAGATAATATCTCAAATATTACCAACATCAACTAACATCAACCGATTTAACTGTTATGACAACTCAACAGTAAACAACTTCAGTCTTGTAAACATAAAAAATGCTTAATCATATGTCAACATATTCATCTCTCAATGCTTCTACTTATCATGCCTTATCAGAATAGTTAAGTAGTTAATCAAATCAACAAATAAGATCATAAACACAAAAGAATTCACCACTTGACACAAATATTTATACGTGGAAAACCCAAATAGGTAAAAACCATGGTGAGATGAGACTCACAAGGATAGCTATCTGAACTCTTCTGAAGTTTGCCCTGTTAGGAGCCAAGCCTATTAAATCTTTTACAATAAGTCCTGTTAAAGAACTAATTCCGGTTAGGAATCACTCGGTTAAGGGATTTACAATTATGCCTTGATGAAAAGCACAACACCCTGTTAGGAGTAACCTCGCTAGAGGATTTGAGAATACAAACTAATGGACCACCTTCTTAGAGGATTTGGAAAGTAACCAAGCTTGTTAGAGCTTACCCGGTTAGGGGATTTTAATTTCTACTATAATTGTTAGAAAACAATAGGTTTTCTTGATCTGTCTGAATAACACTACATCTGCTTGATCAGATCCTTCTTAAGCTTCAATCTGCCTTTACTCAAACTGCATTTTCATCACCTGGTTAGGCAACCACACACTCAATTGGTTTCTCCCAATCTTATCAACTTTTCCAACACTTAACAAAACAACATCATCGACCTTAAATACAAATCAATTAGGTCGGTAACACAACAAAAACCTAATTCTCATCATCAAGATTACAAACAAGTTGGTACAATATTGACCATTAGAAATCATAACAATCTCTTCACATTCTTCAAGAAAATTCAAATCGCTCCATGATCACCACTTCATCGGACTTTGTAACTCATCACGCGCTATGCATTAGATGCAATCCGATTTGCTCCTTTCCAAGATAACAAACATGCCAAATCAATCTGAACTAATCCTCATTCAGTGATCACATGTTTCTAGATCATTACTGCTCAACATTAGATCTTAAACCAACAAACTTGATCGGTTAGGGTTTAATAGAAAACAAATGGTAGGGTTTACCGATTACATAACATAGAAAGGTTTAACCCTTTACACCAGTTCAACTTACAAACTACCATATACCGGTTTATAACATCTTCCTTAAAGTTTATCATACCGGTTATAAGACAATAGCAATAACAACAGTAACATCAACAATATCATGAATATCATTCACCGGTTCAATTGACATCAATGACAACATATCATTAATACAATCTATATGCAAAATGCCAACAATATGAAAATGCCAACAATCTCCCCCTTTGGCATTGATGGCAATACAAATATCAATGCCTCTGATTGCTGTTGTGATTAGTGAATAGGAATCCTGGTTTACATTACCAAGTATTCACCATGCTCTTTCTGCCTTCAGTCTGTCACTCGTTTACCAAATCATACACACAATTCTTCTCCTCCTTTGACAATAATGCCAAATTGAAAGTAAAACATGTAATTCCAAATTCTTACTATGCATCAACATATTGCAACTTGATGCCCCCCCTGTGGAATACACCCACTTGCAAAAACAATCAATCCATGTAAGATTCTACAAGTAATTCGGGGACTGATGCAATCAACATCATGCTCAACTAACTTCATGAAAAGGGACAACCCCCAATTGAATTCTAAGCTACTAAAAAGTTGTCTTAGGAAGAGGTTTGGTAAAGATATCTGCAAGCTACTCCTAGGTAGAAACATGCTCTAAGATAACATCTATACTTTGAACTTTTTCCCTCAAAAAGTGATACTTCAATTCAATGTACTTATTCCTTGCCTGCAAAACATGATTCTTAGAAATATTTATTGAACTTGTGTTATCACAAAAAATCTTTATAGGTTCTGAGATCTTCATCTTAAAACCTTTCAAAATGTGCCTCATCCAAATAGCTTGTGTGCAATTAATGTAAGCTGCTACATACTCAGCTTCAGTAGTAGATTGTGAAGTACAACTCTGCTTTTTACTACTCCATGAAACTAGCCTTCCTCCTAGAAAGAATGCTCCACCGGTAGTACTCTTCTGGTAATCAATATTTCCTACCCAATTAGCATTAGTGTATGCCTTCAAATCAAAATTACCTCCATATAGATACCATAACCCATAGTCAATTGTACCTTTCAGATATCTAAAAATTCTCTTGGTTGCTATCAAATGTGATTCCTTTGGATTTTTCTGAAATCTAGCAACTATACCAACTACATGGGCAATATCCGATTGACTGTGAACAACATAGTGTAATTTGCCAATCATTGACATGTATTCCTTTTCATCTATAGACTTAGATGCATCTTCGTTGGGCAATTTACAACTTGTAATCATTGGAGTTCCAACTGGTTTACAGTCACTCATGCCAAAAATCTTCAAAACTTCTTTCACATATTTGGATTGAGTAATGAAAATACCATTTTTCATCTACTGTATCTGGAAGCCTATGAAATTTTTTATTTCTCCTACTAATGACATCTCAAACTCATTATTCATTTCATCTACAAAACTATTGCTCATGACATCATTACCTCCGAATATAATGTCATCAACAAATACTTCACTGACTAGTATTTCATCTCCTTCAGACTTGAGATAAATGTTGATGTCATCACTGGTACTTGCAAAGCCTATCTTCATCAGATGTGTATGAAGCCGTTCATACCATGCTCTGGGTGCCTGCTTTAATCCATACAAAGATTTATGCAATCTGCATACCATGTCTTCCTTATCTGTCAATGCATAACCATCAGGTTGCTCTATATAAACCTCTTCTTCCAATATCCCATTCAAAAATGCAGACTTAACATCCATCTGGTATACCTTGAACTTCTTATGGGCTACAAATGCAAGTAATGTTCTAACTCCTTCCAGTCTTGCTACTGGTGCAAATTTTTTTCCATAATCTTCTCCTTCTTCTTACGCATAACCTTTGCAAACTAATCTTTCCTTATTGTGAAAAACAACACCATCTTCATTTAACTTGTTTCTGAACACCCATTTAGTACCTATAACATTCTTGTTTACTGGTTGGGGTACCAGGTTCTAAGTGTTGTTCTTCTCAATTTGATCCAATTCCTCCTCCATTGCTTTCACCTAATGATCATCACTAAATGCCTCCTTAGCACTTCTAGGTTCAATGGTGGAAATAATGCAAGAGTTCTCTCTAATTTTCCTTCTAGTTAGTACCCCAACATTCTTATCCCCAATAATTTGCTCAGGATTGTGATTCAGTCTCACATACCTAGGAATAACATGATCATTCTCATCTGGTTTAGCTTCTTCATTGTCTTCTTCCTCTGAATTTATTTGATCCACTTGAACAAGTACATCAGGAATTGCTTTATTGATTTATGATTTAACAGTTTCAGGTTCCAAAAGCAAAATGCAAAGATCTTCATCCTTTCTCTCTAAACTGGTTCCTTATGAAATTTCAGGACTTTCATCTGCACGAACATCAGTTCTCTCAACAATTCTCTATGTTTGGTTGTTGAAGCATTTGTAGGTCTTACTCTTGGTGGAATAGCCAAGAAATATGCCTTCATCACTCTTAGCTTCAAACTTTCTTATATAATCACCTCTTTTGATAAAACACTTACTACCAAAGATCTTAAAATAGCTAACATCAGGTGTTCTTCCATACTTGTACTCATAAGGTGTCTTGTCCTTAGCTCTTTTCGCCAGATTCCGGTTCATTGTGTAGACCATTGTACTTACAACTTCTCTCCAATTTTTTTTTCTACATTTCCTTGTATCAACATAGTATTAGTTGCTTCAACTACTGACCAGTTGTTCCTCTCTGCTATACCATTCTGTTGTGGTGTCCTTGGTGCAGAAATTTGCCGCTTGATACCATTCTCATCACAATACTTAGTGAATTCTTCAGAAGTAAATTGACCGCCTTGATCTGTTCTTAGACATTTTATCTTTTTGCCACTCTCTTTCTCAACTAAGGCTTTGAATGCCTTGAATTTACCAAAATCTTCATTCTTATCCTTCAAGAATGTGAACCACATCATCCTTGAATAATCATTAGTGAAGATCATGAAATATCTATCACCTAAAATACTTCTAGTTCTTATTGGTCCACATAGATCTGTATGAACCAAATCTAACAAGTGCTCTATTGAGAAGGACTTGCTCTTGAAAGTTGAAGAAGTCATCTTTCCTAGCTGACATTCTTTACAAAGAGCATTAACTAGTTTGTCTAGTTGAGGTAGTCATCTTACAGTCTTAGACTTGCTCACTTTAACAATGTTATCAAAGTTTACATGAAAAAATATCCTATTCCAAAGCCAACTATCATCTATTTTTTCAATCAAACAGTTGCTAGCTTTAGGATTAAGATGAAATAGATTACATCTGGTTTGTTTCCCAGTTGCAATCAATTCACCTTTGTTGTCAAAGATTTTTCACATTCCATTTCTAAACTCCAGTGGATATCCTCTATCATTAAGTTGTGCTACACTCAGAAGATTGTGCTTTAGGCCTTCAACCCAATAGACATCATCAGCACTGCTCTTCCCATTAAGAGAAATAAATCCCTTACCTTTGACCATACAGTGTGAGTCATTGCCAAATCTAACAACACCGCCATCAAATTCCTTCAAGAAAAGATATTTGCTATGGTCACCAGTCATATGATGTGAACAACCACTATCAATGATCCAATCATTAGAGTTATCCATCCTGGACACTAGTGCTTTCTGATATGATATCTCTTCCTTAATAGCCACAAATACAATATCTTCACTAGTATCATCATCAGATTCTTCATCAGTAATACCACTATCAATAGCTACAAGACAATCTCTCTTGCCTTTACCCTTATACTTCTTAAATTTGTCTCTCTTGTATTCATTTTCAACATTAGGGCAATTAGCTACTATATGACCAATCTTATTGCAAGCAAAACGTTTCAACGGTAGCTTACTTATGTATTTCCCAGTGCCTCTAGGCAGGCGTTTTGCCAACAATGCTTCAAGCTCCACTAAACTATCTTCATCATCAACATCTCTGCTGGATCTAGATTCATAGCTATGGCTGGTATCTCTACTTCTTCTCATAGATGAATTAGAAATAGAAGCTCTAAATGCAGATTCTTATTTTTGTACACTACCATCATAGCCATTTAGTTCAAAATCAGTAAGTTTGCCAATGATAGAGTCAAGAGTTACCTTTGTTTTGTCAATGGATTTTAGCTCTTGAATAGTTGCAACTCGGATAGCATAGATCGGTAGCAGGGTTCTCAGTACCTTACTAATCATTGTGGCATCTTCCACTTTCCCTCCTGCACTCTTTATTTCACCAACTATCTCTTTTATCCTTTTACCATACTGTTGGATATTCTCACCTTCAGACATTCTCATGTCATCAAATTTTCCTCTCAAACTCTCCTCTTTGGCAATCTTAACATGTTCATCACCGCTATAAATCTCTTCAAGTTTTTTCCATACTTCATATGCAGTTTCAAGACCATGAACATCTACATATTCAACATTAGACAGCGAACTGATAATAGCCTCTAATGCTCGATGATTCTCTTGTTGTTCTTTCTTCTAATCATTAGTCAGAGTTCCAATAGGTGTAGTATACTTAGTTTCTATATGGTCCCAATACTGACTTCCCAGACTCTTAATATAAATCTTCATTATGCTGCTCCATATCCTATAGTTATCTTTGTTGAACTTTGGACCTTCTTTCTTCATCATGATCTACAAGATCTTTTCCTCAAGTTGTTAGGCTTTTAGGTTAAAGAGGACCTGAGACGCTTTGATACCAATTGATGGTATGATGAAAGAATAAGTATTCAGTAGAATACTGAGAGGGGCGGGGGTGAATCAGTATACTGAAAAACTGATACAAACTCCCAAACTCAAAAATAAACTTATCAACAAGTAACTCACTCAAGATAATATCTCAAAGATTACCAACATCAACTAACATCAACCGGTTTAACTGTTATGACAACTCAACAATAAACAAATTCAATCTTGTAAACATAAAAAATGCTTAATCATATGTCAACATATTCATCTCTCAATGCTTCCAAATATCATGCCTTATCAGAATAGTTAAGTAGTTAATCAAATCAACAAATAAGATCATAACCACAAAAGCATTCACCACTTGACACAAATATTTATACGTGGAAAACCCAAATAGGTAAAAACCATGGTGAGATGAGACTCACAAGGATAGCTATTTGAACTCTTCTAAAATTTTCCCTATTAGGAGCCAAGCTTGTTAAATATTTTACAATAAGTCATGTTAAAGAACTAATTCCGGTTAGGAATCGCCCGGTTAAGGGACTTACAAATATGCCTTGATGAAAAGCACAACACCCTGTTAGGAGTAACCTCACTGGAGGATTTGAGAATACAAACTAATGGACCACCTTGTTAGAGGATTTGGAAAATAACCAATATTGTTAGAGCTTACCCGGTTAGGGGATTTCAATTTCTGTTGTAATTGTTAGAAAACAACAGGATTTATTGATTTGTCTGAATAGCACTACATCTTCTTGATCAGATCCTTCTTAAGCTTCAATCTACCTTTACTCAAACTGCAGATTCATCACGTGGTTAGGCAACCACACACTCAATTGGTTTCTCCCAATCTTTTCAACTTTGCCAGCACTTAACAAAACAACATCATTGACCTTAAATACAAATCAATTAGGTCGGTAACACAACAAAAACCTAATTCTCATCATCAAGATTACAAACAAGTCGGTACAATCTTGACCATTATAAATCATAACAATCTCTTCACATTCTTCAAGAAAATTCAAATTGCTCCATGATCACCGCTTCATCGCACTTTGTAACTCATTACACGCTATGCATTAGATGCAATCCACTTTGCTCTTTTTCAAGATAACAAACGTGCCAAATCACTCTGAACTTTTCCTCATTTAATGATCATGCGTGTCTCCATCATTACTACTCAACATTAGATCTTAAACCAACAAACTTGATCGGTTGGGGTTTAACATAAAACAAATGATAGGGTTTACCGGTTACATAACATAGAAAGGTTTAACCCTTTACACCGGTTCAACTTACAAACTACCATATACCGGTTTACATCTTCCTTAAAGTTTATCATACCGGTTACAAGACAATAGCAATAACAACAATAACATCAGCAATATCATGAATATCATTCACCGGTTCAATTGACATCAATGACAACATATCATTAATGTAATCTATATGCAAAATGCCAACAGCTAGAACATCTTCCGTGATAGCTAGGAACAACCATTCCTTTCCATTGCTGGAATCACTAGCAGAGTCTTGTGCCGGTTCATCATCAGAATTAGTCACACCTTCCTCATCCTCTATGTAGCATGATTTGTCTCTATTTTTCTCGTACTTATACTTGTTCAGATATCCAGGGTTAGGCTTAAAAGATCTTCTAGCTCTCTCTTCAAATCTTAAATTCCTTTCAGGACATCTAGATGAAAAATTACCAATCTTATTACATGCAAAACATTTAAAAGGTGCTTTTCTATGATACTTACTTCCTACCGGTCCTTTAGGTACTATTCTAGCAAATAGGGCTCCAAGTTTGCCAAATTCTTCATCTTCTCTCTTCATATCATCCAATTCCCCTGCATATGAAGCTTTCCAATCTTGCTTTCTAGTTGATGATGCAGATGCATGAAAAGAAGGTTCAGTCTTCATAGCTCTAGAAGGTCCAAATTCTTCAAGTTCAAAAGAAGATAATTTCCCAACCAAGGTATCTCTATTGACAGAAGTATTAGTCATTATTCTCAATTCATTAATTGCAATAGCCTTCATCTTGTAAGCTAGTGGTAAAGCTCTCAGAAATTTAGAAACTATCTCATCTTCACTCAGAGTTCCACCACAACATTGAATTCCCATAATAATCTCATTTACCCTTTCCATGAATGCAGTAATCCTTTCATCTTCTTCCATCTCCAAGTTTTCATATCCCACCCAGTAACCATCAAGTTTAGCAATCTTAACAGCAGGTTCACCTTCATTAAGAGTCTCCAACTTGTCCCATATAGCCTTTGCAGATGATTTATCAATTAATCCCATTATTTGTTGATTTACAATTGAGAGGCCTGCACTTTCAAGAAGGCCAACATCCTAGAGTGCACTTCTCATCACAAAGGAGTCTCACTGACTACATAGAAATCCAGACTACAACCTGAAAAAAGGAATAAACTGCAAAGATAACATCTCCTATGCCTGAATACAGTTCCAGTTAAGCTCAATACTGGAGGAATAAATCCTCTTACATAAACCAAAATCAATCACCAATGATCGATTGAATCCTCAGCTTGAATGATTATTACATTATTCACTCCTATTACATTCCATATCCCATTCCTATATTGGTACAGGAGCACCTAGTTTTGAGTGCAATTTCTTCAATTTGGTGTGTTGGTCCATAGTTTGGTTTTGGATGGTGAATAAGGTACTTCTCATGGGTCCTCATGTGTTTGTGCTATGCTTTGGTAGGTTGGATGTAAATAGGATCATGCTTTTGCTCAATTTTGGCTTGTAAGCCCTTGTAAGCCTAAAATGGTATAATCATGCATTTTGATGTAAAACTCCTTGAAAAGCCTTGTTTGGAATCGGGAAATGTTATGGTAGTATTTTTTAGTCATCCTAGATGGTTTAGAAAAAGAAACAAAGCATGTAATGCAAATATGCACTTTTTGGCAAAAGTTGTCAAAGTTGCTTGACAATATTTTGCAACGTTGAGCAACTTTTTGCAACTTTGAGCAAAGGGTTGGTTAGGAAACTGATGGAGATTTAGTTAGGCCAAAAATGGCATATAAATTCCCTAAGAATGAATTTTATGGGGTTGGTGAACACCTAGAGCAGATTTGAATACATTTTGAATACCATTTTCCAAGTTTTACCTTGTGTTTTCTCTAATTTGGAGCAGCAGTTTGTACTTCATGGATTGATTGCATTACTATTCTTTGATCATTGTTTTGTACATGTTCTTTTAGTGCTATAGAAGCATTTTGGTTATTTTTGTTGCAGGTTTGAATTGAGTTCTTAATTTTGAAAACTCTCAGCCTGAGTAAGGGTTTGAGAGGCCCAAACATGGTTCCAACTTGGAGTCCTTTGAGTTCTTTTCAATAGCCCTTGGGACTCGAGTCATGGAACCTTTTTACAATGTACATAGTATTTTTTTTCATTTGGAGGTCATTGAAAGGCTATTGAGCATCATTTCCTAGGCAAGCTCAATCATAGCCCGGTTAGGAAATGAATGAAATTATGCAAGTGCTTGTAGGGAGGAGCAGGTCTGAAGTTACCAAGTGTTTGGCATGAGAAAATGAGGTGTGGAAGAACCTATTTATTAATTTGGAGGTGTGGCAGATCAAGGAAGTCATTAAACCCTTGAAGAAGACCAAAAAGACCCCAAAACCCTTCAAAACAAGCCATTTTCGCATTTCGTAGCTATACAATTAGACTGAGTTTTCTCACTTCATGAATCTTGAAGTACTTACAAAAGGGTAATTAGATTACAAATGAGTTTGTTTGGGTCTTTGGGAAAATTGTGAATAAATCCACAAAAACTGGTTAGGTAGGGCTAATTGGGGCTCTAGGGCTACTAGGCCTAGAAAATAGGAAAAGAAAGGAGCGATGAAGAAAAGGGTGAAACTCAAACTCAAAACCAGTTGATTGGCTTTGTAAAACCTCATGAACACTTACTACATCCCCTGAAAGCATATGTTAGGATCTTGATAGTGTAAGGCTGGATTTACCCTTGTGAATCTCAACTAAGCTTAAGCAACCAGTGAGCTAATCCTGATTGGGAGCACTCCTTGAGAGTTTGGATGTCTAGTTTGATTGATAGACTAGAGAATAATGAAGTGAGCGCACTAAGACAACACTTGACTGCCTTTTGATAAAGGATTGACTCTCTTTGAGTATCCCTACCTATCATAGTGGTATTAGAGCAACCAAGATTTGGGAAGAAGCTAGTACATGAAAGACATTGAATTAGTAGGAGAGAATAGTATAAGGATGCCGACCAATGCAGAGCTAGCCAAGAAAGTATAAGATCAAGAGGAATAAAATAGGCTCCTCAAGGAAAGATTACTACAATTGGAGAGCAAACTAGATGCGATTGAGGATAAAATTGAGAAAGTGTTAATTAAGGTCAATGAAGGGAAGGGTAAAGAAGTTGTAGAAGAGGATAGAACACCTGAACCAGAACCTATTCTACCTAAAGATCCTTTCCTTAAAGCAATCAAAGCCTTAGGAGGAAAATCCTTGGAAGGGGTACCACTTTTTGGTGGAAAAAATGGAGCCTGAGGTAGTCATGGAATGGATGGAGGGATTGGAGAATCACTTTGAATGTGATGGAATCAGTGAGGCACAAAAGATGAAGGTGGCCAAGTCTAGATTGAGAGGAGCAGCCTTGACTTGGTGCAAATTTATCCAAGAAGAGAGGCAAAAAGAGGGTAAGAACCCAATAGCCACTTGGAAAGGCATGTTAGCCAAGGTGAAAGAATCATACATCCCTAAAGTTTATGAGATCTAGTTGCACAAGAGGAGACAAAACTTGAGACAAAGAGACTTGGATGTGAGCAGCTACACTGAGGAATTTCAGAAGTTGTGTCTAAGATCCAAGGTGGTAGAGGATGAAAGTATTAAGGTAACCATATACTTGAATGGCTTGAGATGGAATATTCAAAAGGAAATAAGTTTGTTATGTCCTAATACTGCGCATAAGTGCTACCAATTGGCACTGAAGGTGGAGGAAAAGAGAAAGAAGAGACAAGAACAAAGAAACAAAGGCAGAGGTAGGGGAAGAGATGGCAGAGGTAAAAGAGGTAGCTTTGTTGGTGGAAGTGTAGACCAAAGATCCCAAGGGGAATCCAAGTTGGTTGAGAAAAGTGGGGATTCTAATAGCAAGAGAAACTATAAAGGAAGGGGATCTAGCAACTCTAATAGAGGAAGGTCTAGTGGATCAGGAAGAGGGTCCTATTTTTCCACTATGAAGTGCTACAATTGCCATCAACTTGGACACCTGACCTACGGAATCCCTGAGAAGTCTTCTTCATCCCAAGGAGGTGAGAGGAGAGTAAATTATGCTCAAGAGGATGCAGCAAACATGAAAGCATCAGAAGTGAGTTTGGATTCAGAGGTTGGAGAGAACCTTATGATAAGAAGAGTCTTGATTAAAGAACCGGTTAAGGAGGAACCTAGCCAAAGGAGATCCTTGTTTAGGATAAAATGTAAGATCATGGGAAAGGTATGTAGAGTGGTGGTGGATTCAGGATCCACAGACAACATAGTGTCAGATGAAGCGGCGAGTAAGCTCAATTTGCCAAGAATACCACATAATGATCCCTATAGAGTTACATGGCTCAACAAGGGGCAGCATGTTCTTGTGAATGAGCAAAATTGGGTGGAGTTCAATACAGGAGGATACAAGGATAAAATCTTGTGTGACATCTTGCCTATGGATGCTTGCCACCTACTCCTAGGTAGGCCATGACACTTTGACAGAAAAACAATACACCATGGAGAGAAAAATGCTTATACCTTTCAAAAGGATGAAACCATCTACAAAATTTAGTCCATAGGAGACCAAGTATAGGGCAGATCAAAAGGTTCTAATGTGCTGCTAGTTGGTGAGAAAGAGTTCATCAACACACTCAAGGAAGGAGAAGGAGTGGGGTTTTCCATTGCTGTAAAGCCCAAAGAAGACAACAAAGAGAAGAAAGTGTGCATTCCTAAAGAAGTGCAATAGGTCCTAAATTAGTTTAAGGACATCATTACTAATGGAACACCAACTAAATTGCCTCCTCAATGTGCCATAAGTCACCAAAATGATTTCACACCCGGAGCTTCATTACCCAATACGGAAGCTTATAAAATGACACCAGATCAGAACAAGGAGATAGCCAAGAAAATGCAAAAACTCCTAGATAATGGGCTAATCAAAAAGAGCATCAACCCATGTGCAGTACCCACCATTTTAGCTCCAAAGAAGGGAGGTACTTGGAGACTTTGCACTGATTCTAGAGCCATAAACCGGATTACTATCAGGTATAGATTTCCCATCCCAAGAATTGAAGACTAGATGGATTACTTGGGAGGTTCTGAATACTTCACCAAGATAGATCTCAAGAGTGGTTACCACCAAATTAGAATAAAGGAGGGTGATGAATGGAAGATAGCCTTCAAGACCACAAAAGGACTCTATGAATGGCTTGTTATGCCATTTGGACTCGTAAATGCTCCTAACACATTCATGAGACTCGTGAATAAAGTACTCAAGGACTATATTGGTAAATTTCTTGTTGTTTACTTAGATGACATCTTAATTTTTAGCAAGTTTAAAGATGAACATCTTCAACATATAGAAATTGTATTGAGAAAACTATGTGATGAGCAACTAACCATCAATTTGGAGAAATGTGAGTTTATGAAATAGGAGTTGGTGTATCTTGGGTTTGTAGTCTCAAGAGGTGATTTGAAGATGGATACCTCTAAGGTGGAAGATATAATCAATTGGCCTACACCTAAGACAACAAGTGAAGTAAGAAGTTTCCATGGCTTGGCTTAGTTTTATAGAAAGTTCATCAGAGGGTTTAGTGAAATATGTGCACCCATGCTTGAGACAATCAAGTGGGGTATGAGAACCAAGTTTCGATGGACAAAGGAAGCACAAAGAGGATTTGATCTCTTGAAGACAAAGGTGGCTACTCAACTGGTACTCATTCTTCCAAACTTTGACAAGCTCTTCACCATTGAATGTGATACAAGCAACATAGCGGTTGGAGCAATTTTAAGCCAAGACAATAGACCGATTGCCTTTTTCAGTGAAAAGCTCAATGATGCAAAGAAAAGGTATTCCTCTTATTATTTGGAGTTGTATGCACTTGTCCAATCTCTTAGAAAATGGAGGCATTATTTGTTGCCTAAGCAATTTGTGGTTTATACTGATAATAAAGCTCTTAGATATCTTAATTCTCAAGAAAAGTTAAACCATAGGCATATTAAATGGGTAGAGTATTTACAATCATATACCTTTACCATTAAACACAAGAAAGGACAATGTAATAAAGTATTAGATGCATTGAGTAGAAGGTTACTAACAGTGCAAGAAGTGCAGCTCAAAAGTATTGGAGTGGATAGTTTCAAGAATTTGTATGAAGAAGATGAAGACTTTGCTATTGCCTACAAGGTTTGTCAAGAGTTTGGAAACCATTTTCATAGTGAATATGCAGATTACACCTTGAAAGATGGACTCTTGTTCAAAGGAGGAAAACTATGTGTGCCTAAAGGGTCTATGAGAGAAAACTTGATGCAAGGGAAGCACAACGGATGCCTAAGTTGACATTTTGGTTTGAACAAGACTTTGAAACTTGTCCAAAGATTCTACTATTGGCCTAAGATGCAAAGAGATATCAGGAGATATGTGGAACAATGTGTTCTTTTTCAAATAGGTAAGAGTACATCTTCCAATGTTGGTCTTTATCAGCCTTTGGCTATCCCCAATCAGCATGGGAGTGTGTAAGTATGGATTTTGTTGTTGGCTTGCCTAAAACCAAATCACGTTTTGATAGCATCTATATTGTAATAGATAGGTTTAGTAAGATGCCTCATTTTATTCCATGTATGGTCACTCATGATGCTAGTCATATTGCTCACTTATTTTTCAAGGAGGTTATTAGAATCCATGGTTTACGCATCAGCATTGTGTCAGATAGAGATGCCAAGTTTATTGGTCATTTTTGAAAGACTTTGTGGCAGAGATTAGGTACTAACTTATCTTTCAGTTCAGCCTATCATCCCCAAATGGATGGCAAAGATTAAGAGAACATTTGGAAATATTCTTAGATTCTTGACAAATGAGTATGGACAAGCTTGGGATCAGATCATCCATCAAGTTGAGTTTGCCTATAATGATAGTGTGAATAGGTCCACCGGTAAAAGCCCTTTTGAGATTTTGTATGACATTCATCCTAGAGGTGTTTTGGAGCTTTAAGATGTTCGAAAGATGGGACAACAGAGTGGACATGCCTTAGACATGGCTCAATCAATTCAAGAGGTTCATGAGCAGGTTAGGACAACCCTATTAGACACTACTCAAAAGATCAAGGAAAGAGTAGATGAGAAAAGAAAAGATATCCAATTTGCAGTTGGTGACATGGTGATGGTTCATTTGAACAAGGCAAGGCTTAAGAAATGTGTCCCTAGTAAGCTTCAGATGAGGAGGATAGGTCCATGCAAAGTTTTGGCCAAGTATGGAAATAATGCATACAAGTTAGATCTACCCAGTGATATGGCTTTATCCCCCATTTTCAATATGGTAGATTTGGTGCAGTATAAGAGCACACTTCTAGGAGATGATATTAGAGTCTTAGAGGTCTCTCAAGCACTTTCAGACCTACCCTTACCAGCTGCACCGATTCCACAAGCTGAGAAGGTGTTAGATTCTAGAGTTTTGAAAAAAAAAAGATATACCACCTATATGGAGCACTTGATCAAATGGCAGCACCTTCTAGCATCTGAGGCTACTTGGATACCTAAGGCATACTTATGTAAGCATGGAGTTCCCCTTTCTCTATTGCCTAAAAGAGTCACTTGACTTCTTTCTCATTGGGGGAGTATGGTGCAGGAGCACCTAGTTTTGAGTGCAATTTCTTCATTTTGGTGTTTTGGTCCATAGTTTGGTTTTGGATGGTGAATAAGGGACTTCTCATAGGTCCTCATGTGTTTGTGCTATGCTTTGGTAGGTTGGATGTAAATAGGATCATGCATTTGCTCAATTTTGGCTTGTAAGCCTAAAATGGCATAATCATGTATTTTGATGTAAAACTTCTTGAAAATCCTTGTTTGGAATTGGGATATGTTATGGTATTATTTTTTAGTCATCCTATATGGTTTAGAAAAGGAAACAAAGCATGTAATGCAAAATTGCACTTTTTGGCAAAAGTTGTCAAAGTTGCTTGACAACATTTTGCAATGTTGAGCAACTTTTTGCAACTTTGAGAAAAGGGTTGGTTAGGAAACCGATGGAGATTTATTTAGGCCAAAAAATGCATATAAATTCCTTGAGCATGAATTTAATGGGGTTGGTGAACGCCTAGAGTAGATTTGAATACATTTTGAAGACCATTTTCCAAGTTTTACCTTGTGTTTTCTCTAATTTGGAGCAGTAGTCCGTACTTCATGGATTGATTGCATTAATGTTATTTGATCATTATTTTGTACATGTTATTATAGTTATATGGAAGAATTTTGGTTAGTTTTGTTGCAGGTTTGAATTGAGTTCTTAATTCTGAAAGCTCTCGGCCTGAGTAAGGGTTTGAGTGGCCCAAACATGGTTCCAGCTCGAAGTCCTTTGATTTATTCTCAATAGTCCTTGGGACTCAAGCCATGAAACCTTTGTACAATTTACATAGCCTTTTTTTTCATTTGGAGGTCATTGAAAGGCCATGGAACACCATTTCCTAGGCGAGCTCAGTCATAGCCCGGTTAGGAAATGAATGAAATTATGCAAGTGCTTGTAGGGAGGAGTAGGTCTGAAGTTTCCAAGTGTTTGGCATGATAAAATGAGGTGTGTAAGAACCTATGTGTGAATTTGGAGGTGTGGTCAATTGGGGAAGTCATTAAACCCTTGAAGAAGACCAAAAAGACCCCAAAACCCTTCAAAACAAGCCATTTTCGGGTTCCGTATCTGTACGGTCAGACTGAGTTTTTTCACCTAATGAATCTTGAATTACTTCCAAAAGGGTACTCAGATCACAAATGATTTTTTTTGGGTTTTTGGGAAAATTGTGAATAAATCCACAAAACTGATTAGGTAGGGCTAATTGGGGCTCTAGGGCTACTAGGCCTAGAAAATAGGAAAAGGAAGGAGCAATGGAGAAAAGGGTGAAACTCAAACTCAAAAACATTTGATTGGCTTTGGAAAGTCTCATGAACACTTACTACATCCCCTACAAGCATATGTTAGGAGCTTGATAGTGTAAGGTTGGATTTACCCTTGTGAATCTCAACCAAGCCTGAGCAACCAGTGAGCACATCTTTATTGGGAGCACTCCTTGAGAGTTTGGATGTCTAGTTTGATTGATAGATCAAAGAATAATTAAGTAATCCCACTAAGACAACACTTGATTTCATTTTGATAAAGGATTGACTCTCTTTGAGTATCCCTCCCTATCATATATGATCTACAATGAGATCTTACATCATATATACAAACCCTCAACCATAAACAATAAGGTCGGCCACCAGATGATAAACCAATTACATAATTACAAAACATGTCAGCCAAAGACCAAACAAATAATATCTAACCCATAATACATCCAGAAACACATCGAGAGGTCCAATCCACACGTTACATTAAGCCGGTCCATAACCTAGATAATACCAGGACCCAATATAGGTCCTCACATGCTAAAGCAATGATCCTAATCAGCCAAGTCTTGAATATGATCACCATCAACATCTTGAACATCCACTAGAAGCCGGACCAACACCTCTGATGCATATCATCAAAGATCTTTAACAAAGCTCTGCCGGTGAAACCCTCGTTAGAACAACAAACCAAGATTGCTAGCATACATGATAGCATCTGATCACCAGATCAAAACCAATTGACTAAACATGAATCTGAGTAGCATGAATAATCCAATTCCATAACCAAAACATAATGGAGCATATCAGATCTAAACCAACCAGAAACCAAACAACCTACCGGGACCAGAAGGATATCGATAAAGCAACCAAAACAACTAGTGTTGACATCAATGACAAAACATCAATGCAACACATAATCAATTCCTCCAAATGGCCAATAGTATTTCAATTTGAATTACAACAACTAAGATACACAATACAAGATAAATAGAACAACATGAAAAACACAAGCACATAGATGTACATCAGATTTCACATGGGAAAACCCTTACGGGTGAAAAAACCACACACCAAAGTAATCCCTTGTATTACAATAAAGCAATTACATACAAGTTTCAAACATTTGATCTGATCTTTGTTCAGGGAGCAGTACAAAAGATTACAATCTTAATCATCTTTTCAATTCAGCTTTTTTAGATTTACTAATCAATTGCTACAATCCTCTTTGCACAATGATAGAAATTATCCACACATGATCCAACCAAATTGCAACTATTTTTCAAACATTTTTATGTATCTATTGGAAATCAGTTTGTTTCAGTTGCCACATCTCCCAACTGTTGAACTTCCCAAATTTTCAATAACATGCACATCGTCTACATTGCTTTCTCTGAGTCGTTCCAGTTTCCACCAAACATCACTAGACAACTCGGCAAGTCAAAACAAGTCCATCATGGTCTCCACCAATTTATAAAGGTTATTGGCAAATGTTCCTCACCTTGACAAAGTCTTAAAAATTTCTTAGTTAATTCCATAGTCTCACTGAAATCATCTTTGTTGCTTAGACAACCCTAATGTTTTATCAACATTAAAAATTGGCTATTTGGCATAGAATGCAGATTTGAATTGCTTGTTGAAATGTCTTAGCAAACCCTTGAGTCACATAGAAAAAAATAGTGCATTGGCAAGACTCCAACATTGTCATACTGATATAGTCTTTATCACCACAAAATGAGACTTTGATTTCCTCCTTCAGACAATTTACTGAAACCCTAAGCTACACCAAACTTTTTGTCTTCACCAATACTTTGCCAAAGCTATATCAAACTCAGGCTTGTCGGTGTAGCAACATAACTTTGGTTGACTATTGTGGGAGACATACTGAAACTACAAGTTATACCGATATACTGTTTTTCGCCCAAACAATGCACAAGTCACACCAAAATAGGACTCATCGAAGAAACAATGTGACTTCGGTTATCCACTACTGTATCAATAACACAAAAGTTATTCAGTTCCCTTTGAAGATGATCAATAACACGAAAGTTATCCATACTAAACTTCTCATTTCAGAGACCAAGTGCCACTTGTTCGAGATTTCAACTAGTAAGTTTGAGACATACATTCTCAATAATAGGGCGACCTTAGATCAAATGGATTGTCCCCGAATAATAGGCAAACAAGATGATAGATTTTGCCTGTATGGGTAGGAATTTATACTTGATGGTCATACGATGGGGCGACCTTAGATCAAGATAATTGGCCCCCATGAATAGAAAAACAAGATGATAGATTTAACCAGTATGGGTAGCAAGTTATGCTAGATGGCCATATGATGGGCTGACCTTAGATAAAGTGGATTGGCCCCCACTAATAAGAAAACAAGATAATAGATCAAGTGGTCTGGCCCTCTCTAATAAGAAAACAAGATAATGGATCAAGTGGTTTGGCCACCACTAATAGGCAAACTTGATAATGCAAAATGCAGATGTGATCATGCAAAAATACAAAAGAATGTATGAAAGCATAGGAGGTACCCCATTAGAATGGTATGTGTGACACACATGTCATTCTAAGAAGAAGATATGTCATGTCAAGCCAACATAATGAGATGTTTCCATGAAATTCCACCTTGCAACAAATAACACATAGTACCCAAAACATCAACAAAAACATAAGAGCACAAGAGGATCGGCTAATTCAATGTCAGAACCCACAGCTATGGAAAGAGATGATATATATATCTGCATATGGTTGTGTCATCGTATACCTAAACTTTGTGGATAATATAAAGAAGGCTGACAAAGAAAAAGAAAATAAAAATTGAGTCAACATGGAAGAAAACATAAATTCCCCAAATGATTTGCATCATTATCATTATCAAAAAGAAAGATACAACAAATAGAAGAAGGTAAATTAACAAATAGAAAAATATTATGATAGAAAATCCCTTGTTTCCAAGCACCTATAGAGTGACTTGGGTCCTTCAGGAGAGCATGAAACATATAAAGACATATAACCTCTCATTTCCAAGTACCAACGAGGTAACTTGAGTCCTCTAGGTGGGAACAAACATATAAAGCAAGTACGAGGGGACACAAGGAAACATGCTTTAATCTACAAGATAGAGAGAGAGAGTACCAACCTATAGGTCATCCATAAATAGGTCACTGTCCTCCCAATATTGATCATATGGGGAGGGAGGTCAGGATTGAAGGGGGATAAATGCAAGAGGAGCATTTGACGCGACAACCAGTAGAAAGGGATAGGGATGAAGCAACTTCCACATTTTCATCTGAAAATCCCTGGGAGGAGAGGGTCAATGATTGTGTAAATATCATCGATAGTGTTGAGATATCCTCTAGGGAGTCAAACATACACCTCTCATCAAAAGAGGTGGGTGACTCACCTCAAGGTGGTTGAATATGAGCTGTATTGCCAACCTTTGAAAGAGGTGCAAAAATAAAATCCGGAGAAGGTGTAACCTCCTCAACAAAGTATATAGAGGTAGATAGAAAAACAAAAATTAAAATAGGAAAAGACACAGAAACTAGAGATGTCAGAGTTGATTTTCAATGCTAAAACTTAGGCACGGGACCTTAGTCAAACTTCCACTTCAATTTTTACGGGGGTGAAGACATTCAACCCATTATAGTGGGTTTAAAGACATGAGGAAAGCTATAATGTAGAGTGGTTGTGAAGTATTTGGAGAAAAGATGGCTACATTGGGCACCACCTGAGTATGAAGCATGTTCATAGGATAGGATAATGGAGGAACATTTGGCAAGGAGGTGATCAAGGGAGTCTCCAAGGAAGAAGTGACAAAAACATGCACCCATTTAGGGTGAGGCTCTTCACCAGTTCCTAAAGCAAATGGAAACATGATAGAAGATGGAGAAAGATTAATAGTGATAGGCTCAGAAATAGGCACAAAAATGATAGGGACAAACACCATCGGTTCACCCACATCACTCACAATGGTTTCAGACTCACAAGTCATCATGCGTCGATGACACTTGTGCTTACACATTCACTAATTATGGCATAGATAGGGTCCAGGAGGGCTCATCAACATAATCCTCCATAGGAGAGGCATTCAGAGCCAAATCCAATAATGGATAAATACCAACTAATGAGGTAGGAGGTGCAGTTGACATAGGCCTCACATTCACAACCACAAGTGCCCTTGCTAATTTTTCTTGAGGAGAAGTTGAAGGAATAGGGGACACCTTCAGAGGTTATGATGTGTGAGCTAGTGGAGATGAATAAATACAAGGTGAATGTCTACCCTTATCATACCAGGTAGGATGAGGGATGTCAGCGAGGATAGGAATATCAAAGGGAAGGTGAGATATATACCATGGTAGCATGAGTGCCTTTCCTTTGTCTATACTATGTACAAACATGGGAACAAAAGACACCACTAGGAATTGCATGGTCCTAAGTGGACAAGGGGGTCTACCCTAAGGAATAGGCACATGATTAGATGGGGTGGTGATGGGTGTAAGAGGTGGAAAGGAAATTGTAGGCTAGGTTGATGAAGAGGCCAACTCTTTTGTCTTTAATTTATAATATGCCTTATATAGAAAATCACCATGGGGAGTCATCAACCCAAGTTAAGCAGGCCAAAAATGGTCTAACGTAAAACCTCCATGGATAATCAATGTCTAGAATCTAGTGTCCTAGACTATAACCTTTGGATGGTCTTTGAGCGTTGATTCTATCAAAGGCTCATCATGCACCTTACTCAACACATCCAAGTGTCAAGAAGATGCATGTGGATTTGAGACAGTTATATCATTGGGCAGGAATGAGGAGAGACATAGCAGATTATGTATCCTATTGCTTAGAGTGTCAGTGGGTGAAGGTAGAGCACTGACATCCGATAGGTTTGTTACAGTCAAACTTGATTCCAAAATGGAAATGGGACATCATATCTATAGACTTCATTATCAATTTGCCTATGTCTTTACATCGTCATGATGCTATTATGGTCACTATTGGTAGGTTGACCAAAGTAGCTCATTTCTTGCCAGTTAGATCTTCCTACATAATAGAGTCTGTGGCTTGTATATTCATGGAGCAGATAGTGAGACTACATGGTATTCCTCAATGGATCATATCAGATCGAGATTTGGTGTTTACTTCGGCATTTTGGAGAGCCCTTCAGCATGATTTGGGAGCACAGGTGAACTTTAGTTAAGCATATCATCTGGAGACAGATGGTTAGATAGAGAGGGTTAACCAGGTGTTGGAGGACATGTTAAGGATGTATGTCATGGATCAGTAGTCCAGATGGGAGGAGTACATTCATTTGGTGGATTTTGCCTACAATAACGGGTATCATAGTTCGATTGGAATGTCTCCTTTCCAAGCATTATATGGTCACCTGTGTCGTACACCCTTGAGTTGTAATAGGTTAGAAGACATAGTGCTCCTTGGATCAAACATGTTGCAGGACTTGGAGGAGCAGGTGTGGTGTATTAGAGAGCATATGGCAGCAACACATGATAGACAAAAGAAATATGCGTACGCTCATTGGATTGATCGCCAGTTTTTAGTAGGTGACAAGGTGTTTTTGAGAGTGTGTCCACGAAAGAGTCCTATCCGATATGAAAAATGCTCTAAGTTGGCACCTTGCTTTGTGGGACCTTTCGAGATCTTGGAGAGGATTAATCTTGTAGCTTATCACCTAGACTTGCCACCTAGCTTGTCCTACATCCATGATGTGTTTCATGTATCAGTTTTGAAACCTTATTATCCTGATGTGACACATGTTTTGGATTAGCATTCATTGCAGGTGGAGGATGAGCATCTTTCTTTGGATCCCGTATGCATTCTTTAGCGTCGGGGATTGACCCTCAAGGGTTGAGACATAGAGGAGGTAAGGGTCCAATGGGACCTGAATGATGATTCTTTGGTGACTTGGGAGGATGTTGCGCAGATGAGAGAGCTATACCCCTATTTGTTCTTAGGCTTCTAGGAGTAAGCCTAGGAAATTGGGGGGGGGGGAGGATGCAGTGTCCCTCCTAGACTTGCATTTTGATTTTCATACTGATAGACTTATTTAGACTTATGATGGTTATTTGGATGGTTGTTTATGATCTTTCTGTTATTTTGATGATATCCATTATACTAGGAACTTATGCGGACTCATGGTATTTGTGACGACTCTTTATGATTGGATATTTTCATGATTGATGATGTGAGACTTATTATATGACATTTGATTATTATGGATGTTGATTTGGTATCTCCTAGATGGATGGATTTGTATGACTCATGGATTTACTTATGGTTATTTTTTATATAGATTATGAGATTGATGATGATACTAACCCTACTTCATGATGATGATTATATGAAATGTTTTGATTTTATATTGCGTGACTGTCTTTGTGAGTATAGACGATGCCATACCACTCATTGTGAGTAGGATATGTCGCCGTGGTTCTCTATCACTTGCTTTCTTATTGTGAGGTATATATATATGTCGTGTTGGTCTTTGATGCAGGATTGCAGTTACTAGACATCGACTCCACTTGGCTCCACAGGTCTGAGCATGTCTCTATCCCAATGGCAAGTTGGCGGAGATGACATAGTTTCCCTCACACACTCTAGGTCTAAGATGTATACCTAGTTTATTTTGATGTCTTTTTCTTAGTTGTTTTTCCTCTTGAGTCAACTAAGAGTTGTGGTGTATTGGTTGTCTCTTCCACCTTGTTTCATAGGTTGTGAGGTCAAATCTCTCCGGCTTCTTATTTTGGTCTGTCGTGGCATGATTATTGGATTTATTTCATGATTGGATTGTTTATTTTATTAATAATTTAATTTGGTAAATAATTTATTTTATTTTTATTTATTGAGATTTATTTATTGTTTAAATTATTTAATTTGTTGATTTATTGTTGAGATGACTTTTATTTATTTATTGTTTTAATTTAATTATTTATTTGAGTTCTATTTATGTTATTTTATTTTATTTATTTATTGGTGTTAATATTAATAATGATAATTACTATGAGGGAATTATTTAATAAAGTATAGGTAAATAATATTATTTGTACCTACCATCTTAGTTTGAGGAAATATTTGTATTTCCCAATTAGTTGTCGTAATTATACAAAGTAATTGAATTGAATTTACGTCTACCTACCTTTATTTGTGATTGGTCAGTTTGATTGGTTTGGTAAGAAATATATATTTATATTATGCCTTTTTCAAACTTTGTAAAGGTAGGTAAGGTTTCTTGGAATTTTTCTATTGGTCAAGGAAACTATAGGCTAAAAGTTAATTTTCCTATTTATTTTGGCTTGTTGGTCTATGCATGGGTTAATCATCCGGTAGATCATTGCAAGAAGATTTTGGATTGATTTGGAGATTTGGATTGCGAATTGGATTGGGAAGGTCTTGACAATTTCAGATTTCTACTTCAATTTTAGTTTTGCAATTTGCAAGTTGGCGGATTCTTACTTCTACATTTTCTTTCAGGAAAAGATTGTCTTCTCCGTGTTTGAAAATTTGAATTGGAAAATTGCTTTGGGAATTGATTTGTTGTGGTAATGATCTCCTTTAATTGGTTTTCAATTTGATATGCAAGTTTGGGATGGGGGGAAATGCAGATTTGACTGTATGTTCCTTTCATGTTTACTTTGCTTTCATTGTGACTATTTTGTGGGAGTGTGGACTTTTCCTTCCAAATGTTTGGATGCTTTTGGATCTTTTCCTTTTTGCTTGGGTCACTAAATGTTTATTTCTTTCCTCTCTCTCTCTCTCTCTCTCCCTAGTGCCCTAGGCTTCACATTTCTCAGTTTTGATCAGTGGGAGAGAGATTTACTTCTGTATCTTTTTACCAAGAAGCTTGAGTTGAGTGTGTTGGTTGTCCTTGATGTCATTTGAGTGTTTTGGACCCCCTGACTGCATTAGGAGGGTTGTTTTTGGTTCCTAAGACCCTTTGTGCCCCTTCCCTAGCTAAAGTACTCAAACAGGCTCAATTCTGCACACTTCTCCCATAAACGCTACAGAAACACCCAGGAATGCTACAGAAACACCCAGGAACGCTACAAGAATTACCAGAAACACCACCTTGCATGCTAGAAATTCTATCCTACATCCCAAAAAAACCACTGTTAGTACCATATGCTCTGTCTGTTAGGACCCAGAGGCAACTGAGAGGGGGGGGGGTGAATTAGTTGTCAATTATTTTGAACCCAAATATAACTTAATCAAACTTGATACTTAATACCGGTAAACCAAACTTAATGTTGATTAATAGTTTAACAGTTAATATCAATACTGGTGAAGCTTAATGCATAGAATAGAAAGAGAAACAACATCCACAACACATAACACAAAGATTTGTATGTGGAAACCCTGTAAGGGGGAAAACCACAGTGGGAAACCTTACCCACAATTAGATGATACTAGTGCAGATAGTATGTGTATACAAATGGGGTATGCACATGTACAAAGGCCAACCGCCTAGAGCTCAGTGCTCAATCACAAAATAGGAGTCACACTGACTACAATTGGATGGTTAAATCCAGTGATAATGTACTGCTCAAAGTAGCACCTTCAATGTTGGATTCAGTACAGGTTAAGCTCTGATAATCACCTTCAAACCTTCCTTGAACCTTCTCTATGGTTTGCTCATATGATCTTCAATATTCACACATACCATAGCCTTTTTATGCTCTGCTCATACCATACCATTTTTTATCTCACAAATGAGACCTTACATATATACCAAAACCTAAGACCAAATGTGTAGGTCAGCTTAACAAATAATATTACAATTAAATCAATTAAAAATAAGTCAACATGCGATGAATCATGTCGGATCAATACAATTACAACAATATCCAATTAATTAAATGATCTTCATAACGCGTCGTGCTGATTTGGAATAGATAATGCATGTCGGTCCATAACCTAGACCAATTTGCTGGTAACAACAAATATGTCAACCCGATTAGACCAATAACCAAAATACCAAAACCAAGTGTCCAAACCATGTCTTTGACATAACCAAGTGATCTCCAGATGATAACAGATCATCCTCAATGCTGTGAACAATATAACATGTCGGTGAGTGATATACCAGTGACTGTGCATAAGTCATTGAACATACCGGTGAACATAATGTGCCGGTTCAACATAACCAAAGATCTCCAAAAGGATAAGTGTTGATAAGTGTTGACATCAATAAAAAAACTAGTGCAACACATCCATAATACCAACAATCTCCCCCTTTGGCATTGATGGCAACACAAGATGGAAAAACATCTAAGTGCCCAAACAGAATGCACAAAATCAAAAACCAACAATCTCCAGAATAGATCAGTACCAGGAATCAAAATACAAATCATCTCTCCCCTTGGGATAATGATTCCTAAATACAAATTTTTTCCATAGATATCTCTCCCCCTTTGATATCAAATGCCAAAGAAATACAAATACCAGATACAACCAATTACAATAACCAACTACTCCCCCTGAGAAGTAGCTCTCCTCCATCAAAGCCAGAAAAAGGTTTCTTTATTAATTATGTCGGTTTGATGCTAATCATCATCTGTTTAAGTCTCTACCAGTGAGGGTATAACCCCAAGCTGCTCTCTGAGATATTCAAAAGTTTCCTTAGGCAAAGGCTTAGTAAAGATATCTACAATCTGCTCTTTAGTATTCACATAAACCAATCTCACTTCTTTTGCTTCAACATACTCTTTCAGAAAATTATATTTCATAGAAACATGTTTAGTTTTATAGTGAAATACCGGATTCTTAGATATATCAATTGCTGCTGAATTATCACAGTAAATGATTATAGGTTCTTTGCATTTTACCTTTATGTCCTTCAACATTTTCTTAATCCATAATACCTGAGTACAATTAGTTGCTGCTGCAACATATTCTTATTCTGTTGTTGATAATGATGTACAACTCTGTTTCTTGCTCAACCATAAAATCAATCTGCTACCAAGATGAGAATGCCCCACTGGTGGTTCTCTTTCCGTCATCTACATCTCCTGCCCAGTTTGCATCGGTGTATGAACATAAATCAAAATTTTCATCTTTAGGATACCATAAACCAAGATTTGTTGTGCCTTGTAGATACCGGAAATTCCTTTTTACCGTTGATTCATGATTTTTTTTAGGATTACTCTGAAATATTGAAACAATACATATTGCATTCATTATATCAGGTCTTGTTTGTTTTAAATATAGTAAACCGCCAATCATAGATTTATATCTTGTCGGATTAACAGGAGCTGAATCATCCTTCAATGCCATTTTGTCAGTTGTAGTCGGAGTACTTACCAATTTAGAGTTTTCCATGCCAAATTTCTTCAGTAGTTCCTTCAAGTACTTTGTTTGACATATGAATATACCTTTATCAGTCTATGAAATCTGCAATCCTAAAATGAATTTTATCTCCCTAACCATAGACATTTCAAATTCTTCATGCATCTTATTAGAAAAGTCTTTACACAGTCCATCTTCTCCTCCAAAAATGATATCATCAACAAAAAATTCAATAAACAAGATGTCATCATTAGTCACTTTGAAATATAAGTTGTTGTTAGCATTACCTTTAGTGTAACCAAGCTTCAAAAGATATTTGTCCAATCTAGCATACCAAGCTCTAGGAGCTTGTTTCAATCCATATAAAGCTTTCCTTAATCTGCAAACCATATCTTTATCATTTGTCAATGAAAATCCATCAGGTTGTTCAATATAAACTTCCTCTTCAAGGTCACCATTCAGAAATGCAAATTTTACATCCATTTGATATACTTTATAGTTCTTGTGTGCTGAAAATGCAAGAAATAATTTGACTGCCTCAATTATAGCTACCAGTGCAAAGGTTTCATTGTAATCAATTCCCTCTTTCTGTGAATATCCTTTACACACTAATCTTGCTTTATTTTTGATTACCTTACCATCTTCATTAAGTTTGTTTTTGAATACCTATTTAGTTCCAATTACATTTTTATCTTTAGGCCGGGGAACCAATGTCCATGTATTGTTCTTTTCAATTTGTTCTAATTCATCTTCCATAGCTTTAATCCAATGTTTATCTCACAAACCTCAATAATAGATACTGGTTCAATTTGAGAAATCAAGCATACCTCTTCATTTTCCAGTCTTCCTCTTGTCATAACACCTTGATACTTATTCCCAATTATTTGAATTTTAGAGTGATTCAGTCTAACATACCTGGGTGTGTTCACTTGTTGTTGTTGTTCAGTCACTATGGAATTCTGAGATGATGTCGGTGTGACTGGATCCATATTCTATATCGGTGCACTCTGTATAGGTTCATTTATGATTATCTCAACTGCCGGTTCAGAATCCATAGAACTTGAATTTCCTCTAAAGTGTTCATCTATCTTCACATTTGCACTCTCAATGATTTTCTTCAATCTTTTATTAAAACATCTATATGCTTTTCTCTTAGATGAATAAACAAGAAATATTCCTTCATCACTTCTAGGATCAAATTTGCCAACTTGCTCATCTCTCCTAATATAGCATTTGCTTCCAAATATTCTGAAGTATTTAAGAGTAGGAATATTACCAAACCATAGTTCATAAGGTGTCTTACTAGTTTCACCTTTTATGTGAACTCTGTTGAAAGTGTAAACCGTTGGATTCACTGCTTCTCTCCAGTACACATGAGGTAGATTTGCTTCTAATATCATGCTTCTGGTTGCATCCAGAATAGTTTTGTTCTTCCTTTCCACAACTCCATTTTGCTGAGGTGTTCGGGGTGCTGATATTTGTCTTCTAATTCCATTCACTTCACAAAATGTATTAAACTCCTTAGATGTAAATTCACCTCCTTTATCTGATCTTAAACATTTGATTTTCTTACCAGTTTCATTCTCTACCATTGCCTTGAATAGTTTGAATTTCCCAAAAAGCTTCTGATTTCTCCCTGAGAAAAGTAACCCAACACATTCTAGAATAATCATCAATGATTAGCATAAAGTATATATCTCCTTGTAGACTTCTAGTTCTTGTCGGACCACATAAGTCAGTATGAATTAAATCAAGAACATTATTGGATTTCTTAGAAATACTTTTAAAAGTTGTTCTAACTTGCTTTCCCATTTGACATTCCTTACATACCAAATTATGAGGTTTTACAATCTTAGGTAAATCCCTTACTGCCTTAGTTGAACTAATCTTTATAATGCAATCAAAATTCACATGACAGTGTCTTTTATGCCATAACCAACTTTCATCAATATGTGCAATCAAGCATGTATTTTCATTGTTATTAAAATGAAAGATATTACCTCTAGTCTTATTACCAGTTGCAATCTCCAAACCAATTCTATTCATGATTTTGCATTTACCATTCTTAAATTGTAACTGAAATCCCTTTTCAACTAATTGACCAACACTCAAAAGATTATGCTTCAAACCTTCAACATAATAAACGTTGTCAGTATTGTGCTTACCATCAAAAGATATAGTGCCTTTTCCTCTGATCGAACAAGCTTTGTCATCCCCAAATCTTACTAGACCTCCATTGTATTCATGAAAAGATAAGAATGTTAGGTCCCAGAGACAACTGAGAGGGGAGGTGAATCAGTTGTCTAATAAATTCAAACCAAAAACAACTTAACCAACTTAATGCTTAATACTGGTAAACTAGTTTAATATGCCGGTAGATAGAATTAACAGTTAATTGCTATACCGGTAAGGATTAGTGCATGAAACATAAAGACAAAGTCACCCACAACACATAACACCAATATTTGTACATGGAAACCCTGTAAGGAGAAAAACCATGGTGGGAAACCTTACCCACAATCAGATGATACTACTGCAGATAGTAAGTGTACATAAATGGGGTCTGCACATGCAGAAAGGCCAAGCGCCTAGAGCTCACTGCTCAATCACAAAATGGGAGTCACACTGACTACAATTGGATGGTTAAATCCAATAGGAATGTACTGCACAAAATAGCATCTTCACATGCTGGATTCAGTACCAGTGTAGTTCTGATTGTCTTCACAAAACCCTCCTTCAATATTCAAATGATGTCTGCGTATATAGCTCTGCTTATTCTCTCATATACCTTCACACAATCCTTTTTTGCATTACACAATTGATCTTACAAATAAGATCTTACATTTATACCATAACCTAAAACCAATTTTAGTAGGTCGGCTCTACAAGATATTACAATAAAACTTTTTACAAACAAAACAATATCCGATGCAATAACCGATTGAACATGTCGGCTTAATGCATTTACAACAATAATTAATCATCTCCAAAGCATGTCATGCTGCTCTGGAAAAGATAAACCTGCCGGTGTAACCCTGGACCTATTTGCCGGTAACAACAAATATGCAAATGCTAATATACCAATAAACAAAACTCCAAGACAAAGTGTCCAAACAATGTCTTTGACATAACCAAGTGTTTTCTATATCATTCCAAGTGCCGGTGATCATTATATCTTGCTGATGTACCAGATACCGGTGATTGTGCATGAGTCACTTGCTTGTCGGTGAATGTTGCTGATTCTCCAAAGTGCCAGAGTTGATAAGTGTTTAGTAGGTGTTGACATCAATGAAAAAACCATACCAAAATACCAACAATCTCCCCCTTTGGTATTGATGGCAACACAAGATGGAAAAAATAACAAAGTGCCAAAATAGAAATGCCAAATACCAAAAACCAACAATCTCCAAAAAGAGATCATAACCAGAAATCAAAATACAGATACAGAGAGTAATAATCTCTCTCAAACAACAATCTCTTCCCCTAAGAGCAACATGTGTTTTCCTTGTGTTTTTCCATACCAATCTCTCCCCCTTTGACATCAATTGCCAAAGTTCATATACAAAATACCAATCAATTTAGTATACCAACTACTCCCCCTGAGAAGTAGCTTCCCATCAAAGACTGGAATAAAAGATCTCTCTGTTAATTCTGCCGGTTGATGACAATCATCAACTTTCTAAGTCTCTACTGGTGGGGGTATGACCCCAAGCTGATCTCTGAGATATTCAAAAGTCTCCTTAGGAAGAGGTTTAGTAAAGATATCTGCAATCTGCTCTTTAGTGTTCACATAAACCAATTTTATTTCTTTTGCTTCAACATTTTCCCTTAGAAAATTCAGTTTGATAGAAACATGTTTGGTTTTAGAATGTAATACCAGATTCTTAGATATATCAATTGTTGTAGTTTTATCACAATAAATAGTAATAGGTTCCTTGCATTTTACCTTTATGTCTTTCAACATTTGCTTAAGCCATATTACCTGTGTACAGTTAGTTGCTGCTGCAACATATTTTGATTCTGCTGTTGATAAAGATGTACAACTTTGTTTCTTACTCAACCAAGAAACTAGTCTGTTTCCAAGAAAGAATGCTCCGCCGGTGGTGCTTTTTCTATCATCCACATCTCCTACCCAATTTGCATCTATGTATGTACATAATTCAAAGTTTTCATCTCTAGGATAACATAATCCAAGATTTATAGTACCTTGTAAGTACCAGAAAATCCTTTTTACTATTGATTCATGATTTTCTCTAGGATTACTTTGAAATATTGAAACAATACATACTGCATTCATAATATCAAGTCTGGTTTGTGTCAAATACAGTAAACCTCCTATCATAGATGTGTATCTAGTTGGATTAATAGGTGTAGATTCATCCCTTAGTGATAGTTTGTCATTTGTTGTCATAGGTGTGCTTATCGGTTTAGAGTTTTCTATCCCAAATTTCTTTAGTAACTCTTTTAAGTACTTGGATTGACTCAAGAATATACCTTTATCAGTCTGTGAAATCTGCAATCCTAAAAAGAATTTTATTTCTCCAATCATAGACATTTCAAATTCTTACTGCATTTTAATAGAAAATTCTTTACATAATCCATCTTCTCCTCCAAAGATTATATCATCAACAAATACTTCTATAATCAAGATGTCATCATTACTCACTTTATAGTATAAATTGTTGTCTACATTACCTTTAGAAAAACCAATCTTCAAAAGATACTTATCCAATCTTGCATACCAAGCTCTTGGAGCTTGTTTTAATCCATACAAATCTTTTCTTAACCTGCAAACCATATCTTTGTTATCTGTCAAAGAAAATCCATCAAGTTGTTCAATGTACACTTCTTCTTCAAGATCTCCATTCAAAAATGCACATTTAATAACCATTTGATATACTTTGTAGTTCTTATGTGTTGCAAAAGCCAAAAATAATCCGACTGCCTCAATTCTAGCTACCGGTGCAAAGGTTTCATTGTAATCAATTCCTTCTTTCTGAGAATATCCCTTACACACTAGTCTTGCTTTATTTATGACAACCTTACCATCTTCATTAATTTTGTTTCTAAAAACCCATTTGGTTCCAATTACATTTTTATCTTTAGGCCAGGGAACTAATGTCCAAGTGTTGTTTTTCTCAATTTCTTCTAATTCTTCTTCCATAGCTTTAATCCAAAATTTATCTTCGCATG